>NC_043710.1:106201901-106204931 GCF_006229205.1 Suricata suricatta | reverse complement strand
AAAGGTAAACACCGTATGGTTCCGCTTATTCCAAGTATTCACCATAGTCAGAACCAGACACAGAATGGGAGTGAGGGTTGCAGGGTGGGGAGCGACCAGGAAGGCTCCCTGGAGGGGAGAACCGCAGAGGGGGGTCCTCGGCTGTCCCCTAAAACCCCCCACGGTGAGCATCAGTGGGCCCCTCCCAGCAGCTACGGAGCATGCGGTCTCCAGTCATCCTGTAGCATAAAGCACGCCCCCAGTGGGATCGGACCCCTGCCTGACCCACTCCTTCCCCAGCCTAACCCGTGAAAAGCTGAGTCTGGCCTCCGTCTCACAGAACAGTGTTTGACGTACACATACGTACGCATCTCTAAAAATAAATTTTTTTAATGTTTATTTATTTTTGAGAGAGAGAGAGAGAATTGGGGAGGGGCAGACAGAGAGGGAGACACAGAATCCGAAGCAGGCTTCAGGCTCTGAGCTGTCAGCACAGAGCCCGACGATGTGGGCTTGAACTTACCAGCTGGGAGATCATGACCTGAGCCAAAGTCGGAAACTTAACCGACTGAGCCAGCCAGGAGCCCCAGGAGCCATTGTTCTTTGGTCTAGAAGAGGCGATGGCCAGGGGCTGACACCTCTCCCCAGGCAGGGAGCTGGGGTTACCTCAAACCTTGGAATGGTACGGAAAGAAGATATGAATGCCCCCAGGCACTTTAGAAAACAAGATACCGGCTAGGAAGAAACAAAGTCAGGCTTCAGGATCAGACAGGCCATGTTCCATCTTGGCTCTTCCGCTTACTGTATGGCCGCTGAGAAGTTACTTAACCTCTCTGAACCTTAGATTTTTCATCTATAATATGAGGATGACAATCCTTCGGTCACAAGGTTGTAATAAAGATGAAATAAACAAGCACATGGAAAGCCTTTCAAACAGACCTGGGGCACTCAGTCAATGAGAGTTGGTATAATTATGGCTGTTCCTAGCTAAGATTTGCTTGGTTGTGCCTTTGGGGCACCGATTGATGTATTTGGGTTTCAGGTAGGCATATAGCCCTCGAAGTGTCCCAGTGCTGTTGGGAGATGCCTTATTTCTGGGCTTGGAACTTTGGCGAAGATGCCCAATGATCCCATGTTGTTACTGATAATTGATACAAGGTTGTTGTGAAGATTAAATGAGCTTCCATATGTAAAGAGCATCTAGCAGTGCTTGGCACAGAGTAAGTGACCGTGTGGGGTAGAAGTGGACAGCACAGACTCTGGAAGCAGACTCTGGGGTCGGAACCCCAGCACCACTAGCTCCTGGAGGTGTGATCCTGGCCAAGTTACCTAAGCCCTCGTGCCTTGGTTTCCGCATCTGTGAACCGGGGCTAGCCATCACAGTGCTCACCTTGTCTCGTGGCAGGGATTCCACCACAGGACAGAGAGGGTGCGTGTAGAGAAGGCTCTGGCACCTGCTAAGGGCTACCTGAGGTTTGCTCTGGCGGTTGTGAAGTCTCATATCAGTCTTTGCCACGGCTGCTCCTGTGGCCAGGTTTGACTCTACCCTCAACGATAAACAGCACCTAACCACGGGCAGGTGACTTAATCTCTGAAGCTGTCGCCTTGTCTCAAAACGGGAGACGATGTTGCCTATCCCTCTTACTCTGACGGATGAATGTGACAACAAAGGTGCTTTGAAAACTGTGAAGCAATAAAACAGAAGAGAAAAATGGAAAAATGAAGTTGTACGACACTGTTAAAGTATTCTTTTTAATTTGTGGGAAAGAGGAAAATATGTAGATAAACATGCTTGTTTATCTTGCAGGGAAAATTTCTCAAAAAATTAGTGGGACCTGGGAGATGAAAGAGTGGGCTTGGGGACTTTTACTTTTTACTTTAAACCCTTCTGTACTATTTGAATAATTTAAAAAAAAAAACAAGCATAATTTCCTTGCATAACTTAAAATGAAAGCAATATTTTCCTGAATATTCTGGATTATTAGTGGGTGGCCTAGAACTTCGGAACACTTGGGTTTTTGCCTTGGCTCCGAAGTAGAAATGAACAGGTACCCAGCCACTTGACCCCTGGCCTCAGTTTTTCCTTCTGTGAAATGGGGTTGGCCAATCCCCTTTCACCTCCCAGCTTCACAAAGCTATGGGGAAGATAAACAAGTGATCCCTATTAAAAATAAAAATGAAGGCAGAAGCAAAACCTGTTTGGAAACTAACTTATTACCTCAGACTTCAAATCCTGAGCTTGGGGCCTGCTTCAGGCCCCGATGAGGCTCCCGCCCACAGCCTGAGGGAAGGGAAAAGTGACTACTGTTTTTACCCGGAGGCTCTCCATCAGGGATCACAGCGCCCGTTTGACCCCTCGCAGAGCCTGAGCGGGAGGAGGCCCCCCCCCTCCCACCCAGGCCGCAGAGCAAGTGACCCGGTAAACACAGACCCAGGAGTCCAGGGATGCAGAGTTCCTAACAGAAGACTGACTGCATTCCTTCCGACCTGCAGGAGAGAGAGGCGCGGGCTGGGACAGTGACCTGGGCCCCCCCCCAACCCCCTTTCTTCCCTCTCCCGTCTCAGCCCCCCCACCCCCAGAAGACCTTCTTCCCCCCGGGCCCTTCCCTGGGGGCAGCGGCTGCTTGCTATTCCAGCTGTCATCCTTGGCCCGTCTCCATTTGGAAAAGGCTCTTTTTGACCTCTGGTATCTCTCCCTCGCCTTCGTGGGGTTGGGGGGAGAGGGGGGAGGGGACGGGAGAGAGAGATCAACGCAGCATTTACTCAGTTAGTGGCAATTAGAAGGCAAGGCCCTGGCGCTCTCTTCACAGCTGCTCCGAAGGCCAGGGCGGCTCCAGGGTAGCGGCTAAGTGACCATTGGACACACTGCGTCTGAGAGGGGTCTCCCCAGCCGACTCCCGCCCCCCGGTCCTCGCGGCAGGCCCCGTGCACACACGCTCCCCCTTCTCTCCCCACGCTGCTCCCCCCCCCCCCCTTCTGGAGTTTGCCCTTGATTCCCAGCCCCCAACCCAGCAGCCTTGGGCGGTCTCCACCGGGCCGGACTCCGGCGGC
>NC_043710.1:106075749-106201801 GCF_006229205.1 Suricata suricatta | reverse complement strand
GGCGGCTGAGTCCTGACCCCAGGCTCTTGGATGGGTCACAATTCCTCTTGCTTCCGCTTGAGCCCAGACAGCAGGTTTAGAACGGTTATAGACCCTCCAACCTGAAGGCATCTCAAGAAGTCAGCCCGCATCTCTCTCCTAGGCAACTGATCTCAGTGGGAGAAGCAGGCGGAACCAAGAAGCCATTTTTATTTGGGAGCATAGGCCGGCCCTGACCCTGACATTAGTCACCAGCTGTTTGGTACCGTCCATCCTGTCGATGCTTATTAATGATTCTGATTAACCTCTATGGAGATCCATTATCTCTATGCCGGGGAATATACTATTAATTCCCATCTGTACCGGATTACTTACAGTCAGTGGCTGGTACTTTTCCATGGTCTCACAACACATCTTAATCAGATGGTGAGTGGGTTTAATTAGCCGAAGTATAGGTTTTATTTTTTTTTATTCATATAACTACTTAATCTAATGGAAGCCTATTATCTGTGGCTTTTTTCCCCATGCATAATTATTGCTGTTTTTAATTGATGGTGCATCAGGGGTTGCGGCTACAATATGGCAGCTCTGCCTTTCCCCAGAAGGAAGGTTGAGGAAGTGAGTGGCAGTGAGGCATCAGATTTCTTGTTTCCCGAGCTGTGAGCTCCCTGGTGGAAGCGGCTGGCTCCTGCCGAAAGAAAGGAAGCCTGGTTCTCGGCTGCCCGTCAGGAGCCCCGGGGCTGGAGCCAGATCGGGATCAGCTGGGAAAGGTAGCTGTTTGTCAATCCAACCAGATCGCCAGCAACCCCAGGGCAGGCCCGGGTCTTTCTCTCGTTCTGCCTCCTCCGTCCCATGGGCCCTGGGGTGGGCTCCTACGCCCTGCGTGTGCTCTCCCAACGCACGCGGGGAGTTACCCTCAGACTCAGACGGAGCGGGAAGGCCGGACTCTTGCGAAGAGTCATTGGCCTTGAGGAGAAGGTGCCCCTGACGGTCTCCCTGGAGACAGGGAGGGATCCGAACTCACGTTTGTGCAGGGGCTCCCGCCCGGGCTACAGGAGATCCTAGCTGTCCCCGTTTAGAAAGAAGACCCTGATCTTCCACGGGATGGATTGTCAAAGTCCCAGGGACCATTTGGGACAGAGCAGGGTCTCCAGGAACAAAAACTCCTCCGATTTACCCAGATGACAGGAGAGAGAAGGGCACGATGATCCGGTCAAGGTAGGAATCCCTTAATTTTCTATTCACACATGGGTTTTCTAGAAATAAGCTATGTCAAAACATCGGTAGGCACCCTGACAGCCAGATTGCGAAGCCCCCAGGTGACCCCAGATGGAAGGATCCCAGGGTCTCTGATCCATTTTTAAAGTACCTCGGGCTGAAAGGGGCAGGGCGCCCTATTCCCCCAGAGAGGCTGAGGAGTCACAAGACAGAGATGAGTGTCCCTCTTCTCTTCCTCACACGCACCCCCCTGCCAACCTACCCCTCGCCTTCAGCGCTCTCTAGACTGTTCGCTCCAGTCAGAGGAAATCTGCATAGCTGGGTTCAAAGACTTATCTCCCCTCCTGGTTGTCTTTTCCTGTTAAATAACGTGACACGAGAGCAGGCCAGGGGAAGGAACCGTGCCGGAGCTTTCTGGTTGAGCTGCCTTTTCCAGGAGGGACTGAGTTACTGGGGCAGGAGGCGTGGACGTTCTCTGCCAGCCCACGGGCATGGTGGCTATTGTTGGTGGTGGCACTGGGTTTATTCCTTCCTTCCCATTTTTCAGAAATATTTGTACAGAGACTTCTGTGCCTGACCCACAGTCAGCAGCAGACAGGAGCCACGGATTTCTCTTGCAGCGTTTTACAGGGTGACGGATCAGATAATGTACACTTAGCGAGTGCACAAATAATGTGAATCAGGGTTGGCATAGTGCAGTGAGGTGTAAAAAAAGCAATTTGAATTGTTCTAGGGAAACGCCAGAGCTGCTCTGACATGCTTGCTTGCCAGAACGCTGCCCTGTGCCCCTCCAGAGGTCTGAGCTCCGGGCTCCGGCCGGAATGGCAGTGAGGCTGCCCGGAGGGGCTCTCCCCCGGAGACGGGAGCGGCTTCGCATCCTCGCAGAGGAGGGAGACGGCGCGAGCGGCCGAAGGAAGCAGAGCTCCAGTTCATCCTGGAGGGGAAGATTTGACCCACTGATCTGTCTTCGGGAGGGGGGAGGGGGGGAGGGAGGAACACTACGTATGTCTGTCGGCGTGGCCACACCTGGGCAGGCAGGACGCACTGCCCGTGCACTTGGCCGGATCTATCCGTAGTCTCCTTGGAGTCTGAGCACTCACCCAGTCCATCCCCCTGCCTCCAGAGCTGTGCCTCCTCTCCCACACAGCACATGGGTGCTGGGTTTGTTTCAAGGGTCTCTAAGGGAGAGGTTTCCCATCCACCCCCTCTCTTCGTCATCTGTGCTGGTGTCTCATAACGCCCACCCTCCGGAAACTCTCCACGCTCAGCCTGAATCAAATCCCCAGGCGGTCCTCAGCTGACACATCTTCCTGAGGGCCTGGCCACACTCGGGAAGCTGATGGCGTGTGAGCTGGCGTGCGGCTAAGCCAAGCCTAAGGCCACGTCTTCGCGGCCGTGGTCAGTCGTGGGCATGAGCGGGAAGCTGCTTGCTCGTCCCTTCGGCCGTCCCTTCCAGTGCTGGCGGCCCGGAGTCCGCCTCCTGGGCTCTGGCTGCAGGGCCAGACCCCCTGACGACATTCTACCCGGTTGACAAGGCTGATCCTCCTCTCACGCTGTCCCGGTCAGCCTCTGTCCTCACAGCCCCTCCTCCCCGCAGGCTGCGTCCACGAGGCTTCCTGTCCCGAGCAGGAGACAGGCTGTTTATCACTGTGACACCTGCTGGCCAGCCGCCCCTCGCACAGCCACTGAGTGTCCCGCAGGCCTCCCAGCCCTCCCCTCCCCCAGCCTCCACGTCGGCTCTCAGCTCTCCGGGGAAACCAAGGCTGTGAGCACAGAAGATGGTCAATAAAATGGTTTGGATTTATTTTTCAATAATAACAAGCAGACATTGCCAACCTCTTCCATTAAAGTCTCTTAGTGAAGCCAGGCTCCAAACCTGAAACTCAGCATCTGGGTGTTTTATGAGACCTGGTCATAGGGGAAAGTGGTAGGAAATCTCTTGATTGTTTCAAATGAAAGCCGATTACAGGGGAGGCGGGAGTTTTCCGGTGGCTCGGGAAGCTGAGAGGTTTCGGGATAATGGATGGCCAGGCCGCGGCCTGCCCACCTGTGTTGTGACCTCAGAGTGGCCAGGACCGGAGCCCAGTGCAGATTAAAAACCCAAACAAAAGGGAAGCTAGGACAGGCCTGGGGACAGGCAGACTGCTGAGGGACTGGCTGAGGCCTCCAGATTTTTTTCCCAGGAAATCTGGGGACACATTTCCATGTTGTCTTTGCATACATTTATGTGCTGATTTGCATACATTTGCATTTTTGCCTTCAAAACACCCCAACTCCCAGAATATAAAATAAAATGCAATTAATTAATTAATTGGTATGATGGATGGCAAAGGCAGCCATACTGAAAATACAGAGGCGGTGAGGCGCCCTGACCAAGGGACAGACTTCCTAGCTCATCACCGTGAGCCAGGATGGATCTGGGAATATGCTACAACCGGTTCCGGAGTTTTCTGTCTCCCCTACTACCAGGAGGCCTTTGGGAACCGGAGCATACAGAACTCTTTGATCCTTATGTCCCTGGGCCCCAGCACAGGGCTCGTCACATGTGAGATTATTAGTGTTTGTAGAGTATGGGAACCAAAGGCGAAGTGAATGCGTGACTCCCCTGTAAACTTCTGAGCAGCTGATAGGGTCCGAAGGAACTGATAGTCAACCATCCTAGGAGCCCACCGGACAGGGTTCAGAGGAGCCCGCGGAGGGAACGTGGGGGACGAAGGTGATCAGGGGCATGGCTCTGGGCTCGCCACCTGGGGAGGAGTGCCAGGAGTTAGCCTGGAGTGAGTACAGAGCTTGCGGGGCGGTCCCAGCACAGGGGCGGTGCTCTTGGACCTGAGCAGACATGGACAGAGATCCGGACCACACAACGGGGCAAACGAGAGGTCAGAGCAAAAGCCGGAGCCTCCATCCCATCCGCCCAAACCATGAATCTTTATGGTCTTCTGAACCTGGAACAGGGGTGGCTTTCCAGAGAACACTCAACAAATATCCATCACCCCATTGATCGATTGATTAATCGATTCTCTGGCCACCTTTCAGCAGTCTTTAATCCGCTCTCCAGCCCAACTTCTCACTCCGTGACACCTCCATGCCGGTGAGGCACGTGGCTTTTGCAGACCCCAGGAGAGCCACCATTTGCTGCAAGCTGGTCCCCATGCATACGATTGTGCTGGCCCTGCTGGGGATTCTTCGAAACAGGCGGTCCTACCTGACGTCTGACCTAACCCTGCTTAGTGCAACACAAGCCTGCTCTTCCTAAATTTGGAAAACGTCAAGAATAATTGCTCTCCATCCTACGCACATATTCCCTGTTGACCCCCTATGACCAATAGCCAAGAGAATGGACTTTGGACCCGGCTGCCCCGATTAGAACTTGGCTCTGCCCTCTGTAGCCCGAGCCCTCAGACAGGTTGTTTATCTTCTTTTCATCATCTGTGAAATGGGGATAGTACTAGTAGCCAGTCCCTGGGGTTGCCGTGAGGATTGAATGAGATCATGTGCATAGAGTCCTTGGAACAGTGCTTGGCACATAGCAAATGCCACTCGAGCCCTATTGTGTTTCAGTGCAGCCTCTCACACTCGCTTTAGGGAAAAAGAGAAAGCACAAATGGCTGACAAGGAGATGAGGTGGTGGGAGCCGTGTTTCACAAAAGTGACTGCTCAGGACCCAGAGTGGAGATTTAACAGGTTTCTCCTTGCTGTGCCTCTCTCTAAATATAAACTCTGAAGCTAATGCCTGGAGAGGAGTCGGGATGCTGTTTGGACAAAGAGGCAAGGGGTTCGCAGAAGCTGACCCAGACATCCTGGGCAGGCCAGGACAGGTGGCCTGATCAAGGACACTGGGAGAGCCAGGGATTTGAGGCTATGCCCTCAGGGTTTGGGGATCAAACTGATGGGAGGCCTGGGAGAGAAGCTGCCGAGGAAGCGAGCCTGCCCGGGGATTAGTATCCAGGGCGTCACCAGGATTTGGGTGCCGGGGAAGATGAATGGGGAAAACCCCAAATCAGAAGACACTGGAAAACGCCAGAAAGGAAGACTGGTGCCCACATCGCGTCTCCTCCCGTGTCCCAGCTCTAAACGCAGCTTGGACACCTGACCGAGAGAGAGACGAATTTGAAGAAGCAACTGACTTATCCGTCAGTTCCAAGGAAAACAGCAAGTGGGGCCTCCAGGGGTGCCAAGTTTTCCCGAGTGGACTTGGAAGCCGTCACCCCGAGCTGGACCAGCAGTCCGGCCCTCATTCAGTTCCTCCCCTCTGGCCACGTGCTCTTTCGCAGACCTAACCTATTCTCTGCAACAGCTCGGTGATGTTGGTGTCAGTGTTCCCATTTTACAGATGAGAGCAGGAGAGATTGCAGATTTGCTGACCCTCAAACAATGGATGAACAGAGAAGAGGCTAGGTTAGAGGACAGGTCTGTCCAACCCCAAAGCCGCTGCTCTTTTTACCACTTTGAAGGAAGAAGAGCACAAAGTGGGAAGCAAAAATTGGGGGACAGCGGTATTGAGAAAGGAAGGAGATTAAAGAGCTTGGTTGGGGGGTTGAAGAGAAGAAGCAGGAGCTGGGAAGTGTGTGCATATGACATTAAACGAATAGTATGCAAATGAGATGCAAACCACATGCAAATTAGTAAGTAGAAGGTTTGGGGTTTTTTTTTTAGCCAACCATGCAACTCCATTTGGCACAATCGCACACAAGGCGTACCTGCCCAAAGCTAGCAGTACCCATGCTTCCAGCAGACGTAGTGTCTAGATTAGGAAAGCCCTTTCTCGTTCTTGCTGCCGCCTCCTTCCTCCAACCTGCAGCTCTTGTTCCTTGCCCCTCACCCCACCTCCCGGCCCTGAGACTGAGTCCAATCACACAAGGCAGCCACCCCTCCAGACATTCCAGAAGGCAGCTGGCCTCTCAGGCTCCTAATAAGGTGACCCCTCACCCTTTGCTCTATCTCCACATCTGTTGACTTTCACTGGGAGGTTTTCTGGCCACCAGAGACCAACAACTGCCATTTTCCTGACCTTTCCTGTCAAATGAATCTCCCAGCCCGGTGCCTCCCTTTACCAAATGGCAGCAGAAGAGAAAAGTAGTCTTTTGAGGGTCCGCCTCTGACCCTGGACCACACTCAGTAGCTTCTTAAGCATGACACCTGCTTCCCAGCCTAGTCTCTGGTGGAACTTGGAAGAAATCCTACAAGGTGAGCTCATAGTGTACCTGCATTCAGTGGACAGTAGCTGGTCACCTCTTCCATTCTTGGAGATGCCTGGAAAAGAATCTAGGGCTGGCCCTGGCTAGCCATTCCAATTTTAATTCCTTCTCTTCTATTTGGAAGGGCTTGCCAACATCTACCTTAGATCCTTGCTTTCAGCCTGTTCTCTACTATTTTGTCCTTAGTGGGGATGGCCAATCTCTGCCTCTCACCTTTTGATGTGAGAAAGGAATGGGGAATTGGAAAGCATAAGCTTAGCAATACACACTTGAGATACTTATTGACAAAATACTGGACTTTTATTTTCTCCCACCTGCTTAGGAACCATAGCTCACTTCCAGGGCTCAGAGCCAATGGCCCATGAGACCTCCTGGCTCTTGCTATGGACAAATCATGGAATCTGAGGAATGCAAGGTCTCTTGACTGTGTTTTTTTATGTTTTCAAAGGGGGCTCAAGATAATCATTTCATTTTTAAAATCAATATCAACAGATCCATTTGCAGGATGGACTGTCCATGGGGGGAAAGGTGGCATCTTCTTGGCCAAAATATGCTGAAGAGTTTATATAGACCAGCTTAGAGACCACCTTCTTAGAGAAGATTTCATTTCCTCTCTAGGGTTCAGATGCAGATTCAAGCCACAGACACTAAGTACATATTAGGGACCAGCCACTGTGTTAGGTGCGTGCATATGCATTATCTCTTTCAACCCCATCATCACAAATGTCTTCAAGATAAGTGGTCTTATCCCAACTTTCAATGGAAGAAACCAAGGGTCATGGCTGATTTAATAAGTCCTCAGTCTCTTTTGGGACCTTCATAATAGGATGTCCTATCAGATATCTACCAAAATCCCTTCTTAACGGTATTTTTATCTCGTTGTCTTCTATTCCGGTGCTGGAAATCAAATGATTAGCAAGTTTGGATTAGCCTCCGTGGTCCGAGGCTAGAGATCGCTACTAATCCCATTCCTCAACCCCACCACCACCACACACCATCCAACCCACACTTCCAACCCCGATGGAAGGGAGGCAGCTCCCCAGAAAGCGAGCAGTGGTGGAAAGACCCTCTGGCAGGGTCACAGGCAAAGTGGCAGTCCTTTCTGACCCTCTGACTTCACTCTAGAATGCCTCACGATTCCAACTTCAGGCACTCTCTCTTTTGATGTAGCTGTTCCTGGCATCTTCAGCAAGGAGGCTGGACAGCCAGGCTAGAATATTGAGGGGACACACGTAGGCTGGTGACTACATTAAATGCTATAACTTGGCATGTCAGTGGGCTGCTGTTTTGATAAATAGCATTTTCATCATCCAAACCTTTTGGTCACTGGGATTCTGCTGATCTAGTGGTGGGCTGAACTGCCTGTGAAACAGACATGGTCCTGCTCTCTGGAGTTGATAACTTCTATCAACCGAGCCAACCTCTCCCAAATGCCATGCAACTAGAAAGATTCTAAGAAATCAAAGATGTTAAATTTGGGCAAGGCAAAAATTAAAAGGCTTCCTCTAGGCCTTTTCTTTTCCTCCAGAAAATTTCCCCATGTCCCCTGAAAATTCTTCTTTATGCGTGCGGGTCTCAGGAGCTACAACAGTGCGGGGCACAGAGTAGGCAATGAATACATTAGATGGATGGAAGACACATGGATAAATAAAATTCCAGCAAGATACAGAGTGGAGAAGGACTGATCCCCTAAACCTCACCATCTGCACTTGGACCAAATGACCTTGTCTTACTGTCTCTCCCCCAGCCACACTCTGCCTACACCAGCCCCCAGGGAGCGTGATGGGACTTGTTCGTATCTCTGCAGGAAGGCACTTTAGACACCTCATTCTGCCTGGGGAAGCTTCTCGCTAAGCCCAGGGACAGCTGGGATTACGCCTGGCCCGGAGTTCTTTATAAGGAAGCTTTAGACAATGGAGGCCGGCTCTTCGGAAGCCAAGATGCTTTGTTAAAAAGACAGCTAGTTAGAGAGTGGACAGTATTTTTAAACGCATGAGTGTGCTGAATAATTAAGCAAAAACTTTTGTTTTCACGGAAAAATTTCCTCCAAATGCTGCATCAAGCAGGGTACTGAATTCGCCACAGGCAGTTGTTGGCAAGATAGTGAGACTGTGTTTCTTCCAGTCCAGGGAAAGGGAATTCGGATCAGACCTCCAGGCTACAGCCCTCAGTTCAAACGGAGGCTGTTCTTTCTGACGCAGAACAGTCACTCTGGGCAAATCAGACAAGGTCTTTCGAAGGTCATGAAGCTTTTCCCCTGCCTTTCTTTGTACTGAAATCACTCACGCTCTCCCCCCCCGGTCCAGAATTTCACTGGATCATAAGATTTTGGAACAACCAGTCCAACCCCCCATTTTAGAGGAAAACACGGAAGACCAGAGAGGTTAAGAGATTTGCCGAAAGTCCTACCGCAATCGGATGGCAGAGCATCACCTAAAGTCGCCCTTTACTCTTCTCTGCCAGCCCAAGTGCAGCTCATCCTGAAATTCCCTGCCCAGCTCTCCCCCGCTTCTCAGTCACTTCTTGGGCTCCACCACCCTACAAAGATCTCTTTCCTCCTCTGAGTTCTTAAAAAATACTTACTTCTTAGAATGTTTTTCCTCTATAGCATCCATTGTATCTTTAGCTCCCGTGAGGTTGTATTGTCAGTTAACTATCAGCTGTCCATTTCTTTTTGAGAAACAGATTCCAGGGTCTCAAAGGGCCAGAGCTCCCTCTTTACCCCTCTTTTACGTCTCCCCCAGGATATAGCATGTAAATGAAGCTTGCTAGATATTCGTTGAAAATGTAGATTAATGGGGTAGATGGATGGATAGATTGAGTGATGACTGATAGTGTTTAATAGGTACTTAATGAATGGGAATAAATAAAATGATAAATTAATAAAATTATTCCAAGCAATTTGGTATCAGTGTTTGCTTAAGGACGCAGCATCAGTTTACAGCTTTTCTATCTATTTACAGATACATGGTGCTTGAGCATAACAGTCTTCGGGCCATTGCGGTTCATATTCACTTTACAGATGATAAAACTGAGGCACAGAGAAAAGAGAGGCCAGGAAGAGACACGGAAGGAAATCACAAGCCCAGTAGGAGATACACAATGTGCCGTCCACCTTGATGAATTTTTATTCCTTTAGAGGAGGGATAAATTGGAATAACCTAAGGCACCTTCCAGTGGGTTCTCTCAGGGAGCTGAAAGCAAATAATTCTGCCCTTCAGAAAAAGAAAAAAAAACATAGTTAATATTTCCTCTTCATACCCCAAATTACAGGTGTGACTCGTGGGTTATTAATTACAAAACTGCCTTATTAAGCTCTAATGGAGACCTTGCGTGTAGTGTTGCTTTTTTCTTTTATTCTCTAAGTACTTGTAGCAAATTTTAGCATTAAAAATTACTGGAGTCAAAATTATTTACCAGTATGGTAATTCTTTCCTAGACAACTCTGGGCTTGAAGTCATTTTCCTTACCAGTACCACCCGATAGAGTAATTGGCTGCAATTAGCGATGACTTTGTCATCCCTCTCAGAATCTGGCTTCAGCATCCGTGAAACATGCAGATCTTTCCTCTCTCCCAATGGGGACTCAGAGCTTCTGCGAACGCTAGTCTCCATTTAGAGAGGGAAAAGGAAGCTATTTCCCGGAGGAACGCCTCATGGCTTCCGCGGAGACGGAAGGAGCCTGCCATCGCTTGGCCCGGAGCCCCTCAGAGGGAGGTACGGAAGGCAGGACTGGGCGATACGCAGGCCAGCCTTGGAGAGAATTCACAGTTAAGTCTATTATCATGTACATTAGAAAATAATGGGAGTTGCACCCCAAGCCCACGTACCGAGGATGGTCTGTCGAGAGTGAGGCCAAATGTTGAAAGCAAGCCGATCGAAAGGAAAATACCCAGAGAACTGACAAACCTCATGAAAATGGTACTTGAATACAGTGGAGCGTGGGAAACACCGGCAGCCACACATGCTCATTTTATGGGACCAGAACAGAAGCTCAGAGAGGCAGCTCTGGGATCCGAACCCAGCTCGGGTGACCCCAGCCTGTGTGTCCTTTCCTCTAGAGCAGGCGGTCCTCCTTCCCCAGAGTGCTGGCAGGAACCATGTTGGATTGGCCACGCTCCTTTTGCATCCAGGAAGCCGCATTTCAGGATGGCCCCTCCCTCCCCCCAAACCTTCTTCCATTCTTCCCCTGACCCTGCAGGGGGACAACTTATGTTCAGAAGATGACCGAGTCCACCATCTTGCCCCTCATCAGCAGCTGCACTCTTACGGTCCCAAGAGCTTGTCTTGGAGCCCCGACCCCTCATGGCCCCACTGCAAACCAGTTGTCCCAGTGGCTTATTATGCTTCTCCTGGCTCGTTGCGCACGTGTATTTTTAGAAGTACTTCCTGGGGCGAGAGAATGGCTCCAATGGCGGCAGTGTCACAGGACCAGGTGGTAGGAGGGGCCAAATGTCACCCAGAAGGTATCATCTCAGCTGACTAGGTTTCGGGTTCAGGTGCCCAGTCCTATGAAACAGCTGTCTGATTAGCACTGATTTGTAACCGGTCTCCAGCTAAGACCCTCCTTGTTGCCATCATCCTTCCTGTCTCCGGCCCAGTCTGCACAATGACGATGCTGATGATATTCTGTAAGGTTTCTATGCATGTCGCTGAGCCCAGTAACATGGGCGACCAGGTCACTGGTGCCCCAGGTCAGGACCTTCCAGGGAACCGGAAGACAGACAGCCCTGGCTGGTCAGCCGTCACCAAAAATGGACACCCCTCTTAGAAGTCAAGCCTTCAGGGACACTTGCCCCTTTCAGAGTTTGGGTTTCTAGGAGTGTTAACCTTGTGACTGCTCCTTCTTTATCCAGAAGACTCTGGCCATTGCCAACCTCCCTAAACCCCTTCTTTACCCCAAGTTTGAGTCTTAAAGAGGCTCCCAAATCCCTGGCCCCCCTCTGGCTTCCCCATATCCCTCCAGAAGATGAAGTAGGGAGCCCCGGAGCTGGCGCTGGACCAGCATGATCTAGCCGCCGAGCTGAGTGAAGGCAAAATCCAGGCCCGCCCCTCCCAGGCCTCAGTCTTCCTGGACCACAAGAAGTGAAGGAACCTGACTGAGACAAAGCCTGAGCTGCCCACCCAATGGCCCTTGATTTCTTCAGACGCATCGCTCCCGCCGTTTTCTCTCTGAGCCTCGTCACCTGCATTTCTCACGAATGATAAAAGAGTCCAGGGCCTGTCCATTAGATGCCTACAAAAGAGCTTCCAAGTGCCTTCCTGGCCTTGATAGAGACTTTAAAGCTGGAAGAGTAACGGAAATTCCTCCCGTGAAGGTCTGGGTGGGAGCGATCGCGGGGCATGAAGGAAGACGCACAGGCTGTGGGGTCGGGGGGACCTGGGGGCGAAGCCAGCTACCCCCCTGCTGCCCAGGTGACGTGAGCGAGTTCCTGTCTTCCCGAGCCTCAGCTGCCTCACGGGTGAGAAGCGATGGCCGCCAGGTTCCTGAACTCTCCAGCAATAAACAAAATCGTTTATGTGGCTGGCATGGGGGGGCCCTCAGCAAGGGCCAACGGTTGGGTTTCAGTAACCCTTTTCGGAGAACAGGACAGATCCCCCGGAAATCAGTCGGCTTCCACGAATGACTTTCCCCCAAGCCCCACACGCAGTCTGTGTGTTGAGTGTTTATCGTCCCAAAGTAAAAGACAGGAGGGAAGGACTGACTCAGGTACAAAGCAGCGAAAATGATGGTCACTGTTCCCCAAATCTGCATAACCAGGGACGTGGGGGTGGTCCCTGGAGTCTGGGTCCCTCGTTTCCTGGACGCCACTTACACCCGGATCCTCACGCCACCACTATCTCCCCATCCCTTTTCATCCCTCCTTACAATCAAACACTTCAAAGAGAAGCCCGAGGAAGGGAACTGTGAATTCTCTGCTCACTGGTTTCCATGAGAAGAAACCACAGAATGTTTCTTTTTGAGACCACGTCTGCTCATCTTAACCAACTTTACCTTCCGGGGGCGCGTGGAGCCGGGCAGATGAGCTCCAAGGCAGGCGACGGGCGATGGAATTCAGATGGGGACAGCCCCACCAGGAAAATGACAGGAGCCCTGCTGGGCAAGGGCCTCCCAGCAGGAGGGAGGAGACACCAGGGACCAGGAGGGGAAGGGAGCCCAGGAAGGCTGGAGACAGGAGACAAAGCCCGAGAGCGCATTTTATTTTTCTTCCTTAAAGAACAAAAAAACAAACAACTGTTTGAACTGACGGAAACTCGCGTCCGCCGAAGGCATTATTAGGACAGGAGATAAGGAAGCGCGGAGATAGGAAATAATTATTTTGTATCTGTCTTTATAAATGAAAATGAAGGGTATTAACTTAAATAGGATTTAGATTTTCAGGGGACAGAAGGGAATGAATTAGGGAATATTGCGATAACATAGGAAATGTTTATTAAAAGGTCAGGGGGCTCTTGAAACCGACAAGACCTAGTGGGCCAGATAAAACTCCGCCAAGCTGCCAGGGAGACAGCGGGGGCCAGAGCCGAAGGGTCTGCGGCCACCACGTGGGCAGGATTACTCAGATCAGGGCAGAGGGTGGATGGAAAAGGTGACGGACCCCTTGGCCCGCCTTGGGAGTCAGCGAGCTCCCTCAGCAGGTGCAAGTCAGGCTGCTGTGGCGGCCGGGGCGCAGAGGGACCCTGGGCTAGGCTCAGTCCCAGCAAGGCCTTCCCATCCTCACGTTTCCCTCCCAGCTCACGGGGCAGGGCTGAAACCGGACCAACCGTGTCCAGGGGGCAGGGAGGGAGCCACATCGATGAGAATCCCCGCACTCTCTGGAGATGGAGATGGGCAAACCGCAAGGCCCCACCCCCACGCCTTTGTCTCCTGGGTGTGTGTCCAGCCCCGCCGGTGAGACATCCCTCCAGCATTTCTTTTTAAAAAATGTTTATATGTTTTTTGTTTAATTTTGACAGACAGAGAGAGACAGGATGAGCAGGGGAGGGTCAGAGAGAGAGGGAGACAGAGAAGAGAGGCTCCAGGCTCTGAGCTGTCAGCACACAGCCCGATGCGGGGCTCGAACCCAAGAACCGTGAGATCATGACCTGAGCCAAAGCTGGACGCTTAACTGACCGAGCCCTCCAGGCCCCCCCCTCCAGCACTTCTTAACAGGAAGCAGGGAGGCGCCTGGAAGGCCCCAGTTAGGAGTGCAGACTCTGGCATCAGAACCCTTGGGTCTAAATTCTGACTTCATCCCTTCCTAGCTGCAGACCTCAGATACCTGACTTCACATCTCTGAACCCCCACTTTTATCCACTAGAAGATGGAAAACTAACGATCAGACCTCTCTCATCAGGTAGTGGGAGGGATTAAATGAGATACTATAAGAAAGTTCTTAAAATGGTAAATAAAGTCAATAGTAAAATGTAGTCATTATCTCACAATTATAGGAGGCATCTGAGGCTTACCTTCAAAACCAAGCAAGTCCTTCTTTACAGCTAAGGTTACTCCCTCCTGCTGCCATGTGAGCCCCTCCTGAGCAGAAAGAATAGGCATTTCTGTCCATCTTCTGCCCCAGACTCTGAGCTCTGTCACAGAATGGCCCAGCCTCAGCCCCCAGCCGAGCAAGAGGTGGACATTTTTGACAGCGGAAACCAGTATCAGACTGAAAGTGGTAAAGTTTCTCATTGAAGAAAGAATCTGTGTCTCGGGGCAGCTGGGTGGCTTAGTCGGTTAAGCATCCGACTTCGGCGCAGGTCATGATCTCATGTTTGTGGGTTCGAGCCCCACATCGGGCTCTGTGCTGACAGCTCAGAGTCTGGAGCCTGTCTTCGGATTCTGTGTCTCCCTCTCTCTCTGACTCTCCCCTGCTCACTCTCTCTTTCTCTCAAAAATAATAAAACATTAAAAAAAAAAATGGAAAGAATCTGTGTCTCACGCCCAGGAGGGACGGAAGCCACAGATTCCCCATCACCTAAGTGCCAGGAACGCCGGAAGCTAAGAAGACACTCTGGTAATTCGTCTTCCACGTCCGTGTGGACCTGGTAGGTACCGGGAAGGCTTTCCGGGGCAGAATGCCACACGAGGACCCCTCTGCAGGTGTCTAAGCTTGGTGTTTCCCTGGGGAAACCTGGGGGCTGGCTTTTTGGACTGGCTGAAAGCTCTCTGGTGACAGAATCAGATAATCAGCTAAGACCCGACCCTGCAGCGTCCTGAGCCTTGGGCCGGATACATAACGATGTCATCAGGCCTGCCTTCTAAGAGCCTTAGCCAGCTTACTGCCTCTTTGAGCAAGGCTGCCCTGGGTAATTATTCCTAGCTCGTGCCCGTGAAGAGGGCTAAGTGTCGTGTCACTATAATCCTCTGGAAAGATCTCTCATTGGCTCCATCAAAGGCCTCGCACACACAGCCTCTTCTCTGCACTTAGCTTTGCTGAAGTTCTGGGCTGGCTCTCGGAGGGACAGTGGTTGACTCCTGCCAGGAGAATGGTTCCATAGATGAGTTCCAGAAGAAAAGGGTAAAATATTGGCCCTAGCGTCCCCAGCCATCAAAAGTCCCTCTGTCCAGGAGTCTCAAGCTGGAGTCAACCCTTCCCGGCTCTCCCTGCACGCAGCCACTGGCTGTGGAGTAGCCAAGGACCCCGGGGCATCTGACTGTCTCCCGTCCAGGGGCTTTCTGGGGAGGGCAGAATATTTGAGATGTAGTAAATCAACTTTTGCTTTATGTTCAAAGCTAAGAGAGTAGCCTGCTCCTCTGTCTGGGATGGGCACTTGCCAAGTGGCTGGGAAGAGCAGGATAGTTATGGGGTGATAAGAGCAATGCGAATAGCACCTTATCACAATCGTGAGCGCGGGGGCTCTGGAGACAGATCCGGGTTGGAATCCCGTCTCTGCCACGCGTGAGCTGTGGACCCCCCCAACCTCCCTGTGCCTCCCTCCTGGTAAGCAGGGGGTAGGACTGTTTGTTATCAGCGTCATCAGGACATCTGTGAGGATTAAATAAGCAAGCACACACACGTAATGTCCAGCGCATCGTAAATACCCAATACAATTGAAAGCCCTCCTTAGCTGCTTTTATGTTAATTCAGCATTTTACAGCTTACAAAGCACTTTTACACGTGTGAGCTGGTTCAGTTCTGCCTCATCCCCTTAAGGAGGCCACTATGAGCTCCAAGTCTTACGTATGGGACAGACACCAAGGCTCAGAGCTATCTAGTGACCTGCCCAAGGTCAGTGGTTCACATTTTAAAACGATCGACTAGGAGCCAGGAGCTCGATCAGATTGTGAACATTTGGTTCGGGTGTGGAGCACTCGACACGGAGTGAGAATCCTGACCGAGGCTTGAAGTGTGTGGTCACAGGGATGTCCTGGCGGCGGAGGCTCACCTGGCCCGCAGCCGGGCCGGAGCCACACCGGAACACCGCCCTGCCTGGGCCAGCTGCAGGCTCAGGGGTAGATCCATGTCAGAGTGCACAGCATTTCAAAGCCACCAGGAATCGGGGCTCCCTCGGAGCTCAGTGGAGAGTGTAGAGAAGGGGGTGACAATGCGGCACATGAATAATGCACAGAGGGGGCTAAGCTTCCATTTCAGCAAGATCCAAATGCTCATTTCATCTTTGATTTTCCCTTCTGGCGGTGCCATTCCCTACAGCCACTGATCCCGGGGACTTTGCTGGAGCCGTTTGGCCGCCCGCTAAATTGGCTGTTCTTGATGGTGAATAGAAAGAGGAGGAGGGGGGGGGGCCTGGGGGCAGAGGGAAAAAGAAAGATAAGTCGAGGGGAGGGGATTAGGGAAGATGAAAGAGGGAGATGAGAGAAGGAAGATCTTTCGCTGGACTGCTCTTACACCGACTGCCACGGGCCCGGAGAACTTGGCGAGGTTTTGTTCCAGGAGAACTTTCCTGGTCCTCTCGCTGTGTGGTTGCCACCGACTGAACTCTCTTCTCCCCAAGAAGCGAGAGTGGTGAGGGCCAGGCCCTTGGCCGAGCGGCGACCAGATAAAGGGGCCTGGCGTGGGTGGCAGGAGAGGAAGAGGGAGAACGCCCCCCACCCCCACCGTCAGCCCCCAATAGGAAGGGAGTCACTCAGCAGGACCCCAAGCCAGCGGGGGAGCTGAGCACAAATACAGGGACGCAGCAGCGTGGACTTGGACTTGGGGGTGTTCGGCAGGCACCCTCCTGTCCCAGCTGGGAATCTGGAAACAAACGAAGGTCAGAGAACCGACTCATTACGAGTCACCCTCAGCACCGCCTGGGCAGTTCAGACTCCCCCTGAGCCCAGGAAAGCAGTGAGGCCCCTGGGAGGTCAGAGGGCCAGAAGGTCATGCCGGCGGCATCAAGGGGAGGGTGGGGGAGGGGAGGACAATGGAAGGCCTATGAGTGGGCAGCTCACCCCTCCTGGGGGCAGGAAGGGGCGCTGCGTTTCAGAACCGCTCTAATTCCAAACCCAAGGGAGACAGGCTCTGACAATCACAACCACAGAAACTTCCGGTTGTGCTCTCCCTGCAAACCAGCAGGTAGCGACTCCAGATACACTGCCAGGGGCCCTGTTTTCTTTGGGGCAGCGAGCCGAGCCAGAGCAGCTGCGGATGATTTTAATGAGACGTAATAATACTCTCTCAGTTCCGCGAGCTACAGAGGGAGCCCACCGAGGACGCTGCTCAGCCCCCAAAATGATCAGGCTTGTCAAAATAGGATCATTTTGCTCCTTATTGTAAATGAAAAGAAGATGTGATTTAAGTGTCATCCTCTGGGTGTGTGAGCTGGATTCCTATAAATCAATCATCCAAAATAAACTCTTCGGAGTGATTTCACTACAAATATGCTGGAAACAATTTCTTTAAACAAAGCATAAAAGTATTACTGTATCTCTCCAACATCAAGATGGCTTTAGACATGCATTATTGGGTTGCCGGGCTGTTCTTTGCTTAAAATACGTTTTTTATGGTGTTGCACCTGACAGGCAAAGTCGAGGCTGCCTGCCTGGTAGAAACCCGCATGCTGTCATTGGCAGGCACCCCCAGTGACACGGGGGGAAGAGGAGGGGTTCCCGGGTGAGGGAGAGGTCTAAGGGTCCGGATGGGGTCCTTAGCCTTTACAGATGCGACCCCCTCCAGAGTGAGTGTCACCGCACCCAGGGGTGTCCAGCCACAGCCCACTTGGACAGGACTCCTGGATGTGCTACGTACTAGCCCTGAAATTTGGGCAAATCTTTCCTTCAGTTTTGTGTCTTAAAAACGGAGGTCATGACGGGGCACCTGGGTGGCTCAGTCGGTGGAGCGTCCATCTCTTGATTTCAGCTTAGATCATATCAGGGTTCATATAATCGAGCCCCGTGGCAGGCTCTGCACGGAGCATGCTGCCTATTTAAGTTTCTCTCTCTCTCCCTCTACCCCTCCCCCTCAGTTGCACTCTCTCTCTCTCTCTAAAATAAAATTTTTTTAAGAAAGGAAGTAATGTTGACACCAGTATCATCTAACTCAGACGGCTACTTGGAAAGCCAAGGCGGGTTAATGTGGGAGGGAGAGCGCTTAGACCAGGTCAGCCAGGGAGTGGCCCGTGGGTGTCAGCCATTAATGCCATCCCCTGGTATGAGTAGGAGGCCACAGTCTCCTGTCCAAGCAGAGCTGGGCTGAACTTGACCACAGACAGGTCTGTGTTTTTAAATTTTTTTTTAATGTTTTATTTATTTTTGAGACAGAGAGAGACAGCGTGAGCAGGAGAGGGTCAGAGAGAGAGGGAGACACAGAATAAGAAGAAAGGCTCCAGGCTCTGAACCGTCAACACAGAGCCCGACGCGGGGCCCGAACCCACAAACCGCGAGATCATGACCTGAGCTGTAGCCGGACGCTCAACCGACTGAGCCACCCAGGCGCCCGAGGTCTGTGTCTTAATGTGGATGCTTTCCCTTTATTCTATCCAGAGAACCAGACTCCAGAGGATGACGAGTGGCCCAGTGCCATGTAGCTCGGAAGCCCCGTCTCGCCCTGAGGTGCCTGCATCACTCAGTGTCAGAAAGAAGACGGTGGGGGAGGGGGTGAGGTTCTAAGAGGTTTTCCGCCAAGTACGACTTGCCCGCCTAGGCCAGGCCTCACGCCCCCCCTCCCCTCCCCCTGGACAGACATCTCTCCCGTGCCACATTTTGTCGGGCTCCAATCTGTCCGCATTTTAACAACCTTGTACCTCAGTCGAGATAGAGTCTGAAAAGTTTAATATCATGTCAAATGAGAGAGCCAATAAAACTTGACATTATTAATATGATGTCAAGGGTTTTTTCCAACTGCTTAGGGAAAAAAACATTGTGTCCTATTAAGGATAGATCCTTGCACTGAAAAATATTAAGTGACTTTTCAATGACTGCCAGCTGGAACTATTAGTTTTTCTTCATAAGCGTTGATGTCGTCAATGCTGAGGGGCCGGTTGAGGACCTTTTATGAAGATGCTGGATGAGGCCGTGCAATCAGAAAAGCTTTTAGGTTTCCCTGGGATCTCTCTTTAAGTGGGCTGTGTATGGAAATGGGGGTATGAATTATTAAAGGACTGAACTACATCTGGCAGAGCGAGCCTGAGCCTTGGACTCCCTCTGGCCATTTATCCCCAAACGGCGGGAGCCTCTCAGGACAATTTGGTGTGAACTTAAAAACAAGGCGGAGCCCCAGGTAGAGGGGAACACAGGGCCTCCGGTGCCTGCCCTTCCCCCCCAGGCCTCAGCGGCCTCTCCGCGGGCACAAGAGCTGCGGCCCTGCACGCCCTGTGTCCCTGCCCCCGCGAGGGAGTGGGTGTCAGTGTGGACAGCTGTTCCTGGCCTCCGCTCACACTGGGCTTCTGGGAAGGAGCTGGTCAGGAGCTGGAGGGGGGCTCTGTTTCCCTTGGCCCGGGTCCATGGTCGCCTTCCAGCACGTGGCTTTCCATGCTGGATTCCCTTCCCGGGAAGGGGTCAGGCCTTAAAATAAGCTGGCGTGACTCATGTCTGAGTTGGGAGATGCTTCTCACAAGGGCTGGCTTTTCAAGAATGTGCAGCTGCAGCAGCTGAAAAGAAAGTTCCAGAGGCTCAGAAGACCTGGGCTTCCAGAAAGTTTTTTGGCCACTCACACCCCAATAAGACAGCCTCCTCTGCTCTTACCTAGACTGCCTAGCAGCCGCCATTTTCCCTAAGCTTTCCTACCCCCAGAGAAGCAGATTCAGGAGTATTTGCCTCCGTTGACCACCCCATCCCAACACCACTTAGCTGCACACGCCATTGCTTCATTGAGGATGTCCTGGAGAGTTCCCAGCTGTGACCCCTTTTTAGGGGATATACCTGTGTTTTCATTGTCAGGAATCCAGGGGGCTGGCGGGAGAGGCCTGAGAAGGCTGGAGCTTATTTACGTAAGGCTGGAATATTTATTGCAAGGTTGCATTCCTTGCAGGAGATCAAAAGAAAGGCATGGACAGCCAACAGAAGAACAGTTCTTACTTACACTCTTCTGATGTTCAAGTCGACATACTTCGCCTTGCCCTTTGCCCCCACCCGCCCTGCACCATCTGGGGACACCCGACCCTTGAGCTGGCAGATGGAAAGCAGTGTGTGCTTCTTAAATTTCACCCGACTCTTGTGAGACCCCTGGGGAGAAAGCCCTTGGGATGTTCCTCACGGCACCTTGAGCACTCACTCCCCAGCTGTGGCCACCATTAGAGGTGAGGAGGAAAAGCCCACTCTGTGACTCCCTTGCTTCCTGTGGAAACTCTCAGGATCTCGGGACAACAGGGAAGAAAATGACAATGACTGTGGAAGGGACTTAGAACAGGTGCTGGAGAGCGTCTCCCGACTCACAAAATGGTGGCCTTGATGAGGCTGCAGAATCTTTTAAGAGCAATGGGCCCCTTTGCTCTGAGCTCTTCTCTTCACCTCAGTCCTACTCAACAGTGCCTAACCAGCCCCGTTCCTTTCCTAGGATGTGACCTAAGAGGTTCAAAATAGCTGATTTGGGGCTCTGAGCTGATAACTCCAAGAAAAAGGAGAAGGGCCAGGGAACCTTGGATAAGGAATTAAATATACACAGGTCTGCAAACTTGGGTTACCATGGAGGTAGTGTCGCATAGAAAGGATGGAAGACTGGAAATGAGAGCCTCCACACACTGGGTCAGGTGCAAATTCATTCTGCCCTCTAGGCGCTGGTGTCACCTCAGTTAAATGGAGAAAATAAGACCTACATGGACTTGCATTAGGGCTGCTGTTATGATCGAGTAAGCTAATGGGGGGGGGATTACTTCTAAAAATATGGAGGATTACTCTTCTTTTCAGCCTACCTTTCCATCCAGAGATAGAAGTAAGAGGGTCCTCCAACACTGGGGGTTAGAGCCAGATGATACTGAAGATCCCTTCCAGCTCTGAGAGTCTGTGAAGATATCCTCACCTTCCCCCATTGGCTTCACTTAACCCACTCTTCATCTGAGGCAGGACAAGGAAGCAGTGTGAGCTGACAACGCTTAGTATACCCACTTGGGAGACAAGCTGACATTAGGGACACCCACAACAGCATGGATGAACCTTGAAGTGAACCTTGCTAAGTGAATTAAGCCGGTCACAAAGGAGAAATTCAGTATGATTCCCCTGGTCTAGGCACCTAGAATTCCAGAGTCAGAAAACAGAACAGTAGTTGCCAGGGGCTGAGTGGGGAGAGGGAAGTGGGGAGTTGGTGTCTAACAGAGTTTCAGTTTGGGAACAGGAAAAAGTTCTGAAAACGGATGGTAGGGTTGGTTGCACAACATTGTAAAAGTACTTGACGCCACGGAAGTGAACACTTGAAATGGTAAATTTTATGTTATGCATATTTCACCACCATAAAAACAAAAACAAAAACTGGTCACACAGCTATCAGGTGATAAAACCCAGTTCAAAGCCAAGACTAAGCTTTAGCCACTGAAACGTACCGCAACATGACCCGCTCTGGTCCCTGTGTTACATTTGCCATCCCCTTGGTGAGGGCAGCAAGGCAGGGCTCCGCACTGGTGTGACTGTGTGTCAGTACCCCCCAGGTACTCAGTACTGTGCATTCCACAACATCTGAGGTTCTGGGAAAGCACTAAGGCTGCATCGCTGCAGCTGGGTTGGCCCAGCACCTTCTGGGGGCCCGGCAACTGGAGCCTTTCTCCAAGGCAAATGGAGACTGGAGGGAATTGTTTCTTACTCCTCCTTGCTGCATCTCAACCTTCCTTCACCTTGCTGCTTTAACGTCTTAATCAAGTGGCAGATGAGAGGAACTGATCCATGCAAAGGACAGAAGGTTCGACAAGATGTGCAGAACCCGCTGCCACGCTCATACCCCACCCTGGAGTCCCCGCCCCACCAAAGGGAAAGACCGTGGAGACAGAGAAAAAAAGAGAAAAAGGCGAGAGAGATTTTGTACCCTTAAGCCTCCACTGCCGCAGTTCAAAAGACCAATCTTTACTGAAAATAAATTTAAAGGAGAATTTTTGATGTACATTATGGTCTCTGGTGTAGACAAGAGGGCTGCCGGCGGTATATGGAGTTATGCAAAGCCAAAGTGGGATTACTTAAAAGTGTCTGCAGTGCTTTGATTAACTGGTGTGTATTTTATTTTTTATATGACACAATCACAGGCCCACACTGATAATTCCTTGCTATTATTGTTTGACACTCGAATCTCTCTTTTTCCAATGCCTTGGAAGTGGGTTTTGTTCAGTCTGGAGTAAGGGGCAAAGGATCAAGATGATCCCAAAAGGGATGAGATGGAGACATGCTACCCCAGATGTTTTTTCTAATGCAATGTATAAAGTCCCTAGGACCTGTCACTGACATCTAAGAACTGGGGGTTCAGACCTGGCGACTCAAGGATCTGGCTGTGCATGTGGGCAGCAGGAGAGTCCAAACTACCCTCTGAAGCAACTTGTGCCTGTCTGGAAAATATTCCTCTGTTAATATATCTCCTGGGAATAAGGCTCCATGCCAGTTATGAAGCTCCAAACCCACCTTTTTATGTTTTGCTTTGTGAGGCCGAGTTGGGACTCTGCGACTTGCATTTCTCCTTGGCCAGCGGGCTCCTGTCTGGTCCTGCCAGTAGGGTGAGCTAGGCGGAGACTGGAAAGCTGGGGGAGGGGAGGGGAGGTTTGCTCCTTCCCATTTACTTGTATTTCTGCCAGTATGGCCCCACTGGTCTCTAGCTTCTTTTGGCCCTCCCAGTATCGGGCTCACCACACCCCCTCCCAGAGCCCAGGCCTGGCAGGCAGTGCCCTGGAGTCCCAGCTCTTGGAGCCTCATCTCTGAACTCCAGAGACCAGCAGCAGCGGCTCACACCCTTAACTCAGAGCTCTGAGCGTTGGGCCCTCCATCAAGCTCCGTGTGTATCAGCAGCACCTCCTCCTTTAAGGTCTAGATCCCAGCTCTGCAGGGTCCCTCCTGGGCGCTTCTAGGTTCTGATGGCCCTAAGCTCTTCCCTTTGTTCACCCAGACCTGGATAACTTGCTTCCATTAACCAGACTCCTGAGTAAAACCATTTCTGTTGAAATGCCTAGCATGGTTTCTGTCTTCCTTCCTGGACCCCAACAATCGAAGCTCCTTGAGGCACAGTTGTCCTGAGCACAGAGCACGCCATTGTCCCTTGTCCCTGAGGCCAAGATGATGCAGGCCAGGGCTTGCGAGTGCCTGGATGGCATTCCCTAGGCTCACAACACCCAGGAGGAGAGGCCCAAGGAGCCACACAGAGAATCATTCTGAGGGTGGTCAGGCCATCGGCTTGCCCCACCCCACTTGGGAAGAAGGGAAGAAATAACAGCACCTTTAAGAGGGGGCAAGGAGGAAGTCCATTCAGTACTCGGCTTTAGGATCCCTTTCTGACAGTGAGACAGGCTTCGGGAATGGATCTTCTCCACACGTAGAATGCGCGGAGCAGCTGTTCTCCCCAGGCTGGCTGATGTCTCCGGCCATTCCTGCATGGAGCTCACAAGGCCAAACTCAGAGACATTGTTCTTGCTAATTTCCAGAGATCTCTCGAGTACTGCCTCTCTCTGGCCTCGTTCCTGACATCCCTGTTTGATAGCCTTGGAGCTCACGTGCGCACCGTGGGGACTGGTCTGCAGCCTTGACAGAGAGCTCCATCGTTGGTTCCCTCACCCTCATCCTCACCTCCTACTCCTAAAAATAGGAGCAGAGTCGCCATCCTTGCTGTGCTAGCAGAGTGAGTGTTCAAAGGCACGAGTACCACACGCCATGTTCATGGCCATGGCCTTTCTGCCTTCATATCACGGTACGAACTTGGGACTCGCGGGGCCATTTCATTTCCCCCAGTCAGACTCGTTCTAAATTTCATTCAGACCTCTTAAGGAGGTCTCTGTTCTTAAACCCATGGTGCGTCTTCAGCTCCGAGCCACGCAGTGTTCTCATTCGCTCAGGTACGTCTCCTTCAGCGCAGTGAACTTGGAAGACAGGCTTCTTAACAGGCTGTGCAACTCTGGGCAGACGGATTACCCTGAGTGCCAGCCTCCTCCCTTGCAAATCCAGGTGAAGGCTGCCGATTTCGCGGGGTTGTTGTGAGGGTCAAGTATGATAATATATGGCAAAGCATTTTGTGCACAATAAAGTCCTGCACAAATGGGAGGTAATATTATTGCAACAGTTGCTGCCCAAGCCACTCACTACATTATTATTATCTGAGTCCTCCTTCTGGTACTTTAAACTCATTTCTTTTTGCTCTGTCTGGTTGGGTAATGGCTGTAGATTTCTCCCCGGGGCTCCAGCTGCACAGGCAGAAGAAGGCCGAGGCAGCCATGTGTCTCCACTTCCCGATTCTCAGAACGCTCTCCAAGCCTCCGGCCCGCCCAGCTCCCCAGAGCATGGCCCGGGCTGTCCCCGGGGGGCCATATTTTCAGTTCCAACTGTGGAGCCTCCTCAGGCCAGGCTGGCAGGAGCCCAGTCAGCATCAGTATGAATCATAACTGCCTGTGGCCCATTATGCGGGTCAGGGTGGCAGCCAGAGGAGGCCAGGGCCCTGACCTCACAGGTCCCTGGATTATTTATTGCCTTTGGCTTCATGGGCTAGTTTGGGCCTTTGCCCAGCCCTGGGGAAATGGCTTCATCCCCCCTCTTCCCCAAGGCCTGGGTGAGTTCCACTCTTCATTTTCTGCCTCGTAGGAATCACTGAGAGAGAGGAAGAAAAAGTTCAAGGGCCGCAATGTGCTGTGTCCTGTACTAAAATCTGCAAAACGACGTACTCAAGAGGGGGCTCCGGGCCTCAGGGAGCCCGAAGGGGAATGGAGATCATCGCCCACGGGAACATGCTAGAAGATCCAGACCGTCCACCCAGTCGGGCATACATGCAGGGACGCTGCTAGGCGGTGGGGGGTGGGGCCCCCAGATCTGGGGCCAACTGGGGAGGTCAGAGTAATCGGGGACTATTTCTCAGAGAATGTCCGTTTTTCTTTCTTTTTAAACATGTGCTTTAGAGAAAATTAGAAAATAAGTAAGTAAAAAGATGGAAAATAAAATCACTCGTAACCCCTACGTGAAGATAACCACTGTCTAACACGTTGATATATGTTCTTCTAGACACTTTTTGATGCATATATTTATATTCATACAATTTTAATAAAAATCAAATTATTCTGGGTGTACTATTTCATAACCTACTTTTTTCACTTAATTTCCTATGTCAATAGATATATATATCTTCATTACTTTTAATGACTACTAAGTATTCTCTTGTATGAATATAAAAGAGAATGTGTAATTTTTTAACAGTACCCCACTATTGGACATTCCAGAAGTTTCTAGTTTTGCGCCCCCTTAAACAATGCCGCAGGGGACATCCTGGTACTTACCTCTTTATGCACATGTGTGGCTATTTCTTTAGGATAAATTCCCAAAAATAAAACTGCTAAAGTCAAAAGGATTAACGGATCTCATGGCATTTACAATACTCTGCTGAATTTTGCACCAAGTTACACTCATAACCAGCAGACGAATGTCTAGTTTCTAAGTTTGGCTCTGAAGGTAGGGGGACACGTTGATCGAATATCCATGGAGGCAGATTTGGTGTGGAGGAAACAGTTCAAAAGGCAGAGCAGTAGGGTTGAAACAAGACCCTCCCTTTATGTGACAAACGTGGATTAAGCCTGACTGGGCCAGGCAACACACGGCTGGGGAACAGAGACAAAAAGACTCTGAGATGGCCACAAGGACGGGAACTGGAAGGACTAAGGGTTTGGTTTCCAGAACCCCTGTTTTGGGAGAACGGAAAGCAACGGAGAGGGTGCTTGACAGCGAGGGGCTTGAAAACCTGGCAGAGCGGAAGGGTGAGGGCCTGGTTTTGAAGGTCCGTGGAGGGATGTTCAGGGCCTAAGAGTGAGGCCTCAAGTCACAGATCCCTGGACGGCCATGGCAGTTCAGCCACTATCTGGCCATAGGGCCCAAACAAGCAAGTTCACCTTGAAGGTCTCATTTCCTCAACTATAATATGGGGACTGTAACCCTGAGCTCATTCGGCTGTTGTGGAGCCAGGAGGGCCGGGCCTGCGAAGGGCTTGGCAGGAAGGGCGTGCTGGGTCACCAACAGCCGTCATTCCTGGGTTAGAAGCGGTGGTGAGCAGACAGGTGCAGGCCTGAGGAGTTGCAATGGGTCCAGGCCAACCCGCGCGCTCTGTACAGCCTCTGGGCTCCCTTCCTGGGGACCTCATCGAGGATTGATGGGGGGCGGTCATGTCAGTCTCTGAGAAGGCAAAAAAGCACAAAGAAATGAAGCTGAAGAAAAAACATAAGGCTGTCCCCACCCTGAGCAAGCCAGGAGGTCCCGAGGCAAGCCCAGGGCGTTGTGAAACACTGCCCGTGTCCACGGCGCAAAGGGCCTGCTGGCCGAGGCCTGCAGAAGCCTCTCCACGGGCTCACCTCGAGATTCGCACACAACAGAGGCTGCCAGGCATCCCTGTGAGACTGCCATCTGCCTATTTGTCCAGTGACTCCCTGTCAATCTCCCTCAGTGTCACTTCCGATACACTGCTTGGAGAGAGTGACACCTTGATCCATCAATTCCATCTGAAATCCCCCCTGACAGGCCTACCGGGTCCTGAATCACTGGGGATGATGCATGGCCAGGCGAAAGCACCGATGCGCCCTTCCTCCCTGGCTGGGCTCCGTGTCAGTCTCACACTGTCAAAGCCAAGTCCAGACTTCTCCTCAGACCGGGCTAGTTTTAACAGCTCTTACCCACTTCCCAACGGTGGGCGAATCTATCTGTTCATCCATCCATCCATCCATCCATCCATCCATCCATCCATCCATCCACCCATCCATCCACCCATCCACCCATCCATCCAACAAATGCACGTAGGTCAAATCCAGTGTCACAGGAGGCACAGAAAGGAGGGAAAATGTCTGAAGTCAGTGTCACAAGACTTAGATTTCAGACCTGGCTCTCCACCGGTTTTCTGTGGCTCCTAGAAAGTCACTTAACCTCTTCTCTCTCTACATTTTTAAAGATACTCTTTTTTATTTAATGTTTATTTGCTTTTGAGAGAGACAGACAAACAGACAGAACGTGAGCAGGGGAGGGGCAGACAGCAAGGGAGACACAGAACCTGAGCAGGCTCCAGGCTCTGAGCCATCAGCACAGAGCCCAACATGGGGCTCAAACGCATGGACTGTGAGGTAATGACCTGAGCCGAAGTCAGATGCCTAATGTCTGAGCCACCAGGTGCCCCCGAGGAGGTGGGATTTGTATGAATCAAGGGAGTGAGTCGCAGAGTAGTCTGGGCAAAGTGTGCTCCAGTCAGGGGACAGAGCAAGCGAAAAGAGCCTGAGGTGGGAACGGCCTGGAATGTGCCAGAAATTGCAAGTTCCATGTGGCCAGCATGGAACAGCAACAGGAGAGGACCAGAGGCATGATGCCGCCCGATGTATATTGTGATCCTTCCGTCGTGCATTAAGCACAACAGAAACAGTAATAATAGCTAAGACTTATGTAGCACTTTCCTTATTATTAGTCCTGGGTCAAGTTCATTGTGCATCTTAAATCAGCGGGTCCTCACAACAAACCTCAGAGGTGGAGCCTAGTGTTGCTCCATTTGACACGAAGCAAAAGGTAAGAGGGTTCTAGGTAACTTGCCTGAACCCTGGAGCCCAGTTTGGCTCCAGATTCTGTTGTTTCTTCCCCCATTCTGCTGCTGACCCCCGGAAAGGGGGGAAGTGGGGTGCCGCTGTGGCCTTAGAGGGGTGGCGAGGACAGATCTTAGTCTGGCTGCAGGTGAACAGGTGTCCGTCAGACACAGATGGGAGCGAAAGAGAGGAATCACGTGTGTGTTTTTTTCAACCTGAGCAACTGGACAGATAGCATTGCTTTTAACTGAGGTGGAAAAGGGGAGGAAGGGGAGGAGCTAGAGCTGGGAAATCGGAGAAAACCGGGGCCCGGGGGTCTCACGTAGCGCCTAGTGCCACAGAGCTGGTTAAAGCCTTCAAGTCTGAGCTTTCGGCGTTCTCTGTGCTTCTGAAACACCTTTCCATCCGCAAGGGGGAAGCCAGTCTACCGTGACACATCATTAGTTGATCAAAGGGAAGTCGGGTGCTGGAGGGACCTTGTCCTGAGTTCCTCTTCCCACGCTAGGGTGCAGCGGGGTCTGGGGCAGCACGGGGCGCAGAGGGGACCGGTGACGCAGGCACCTCTCTCCCCAAGAGGTGAGGGAGAGATGGCTCTGGGTGTGTATAGAACTCTGCCCGATCTCCCTCCTCAGAGGGAGGGGGCCCCAAGACCTGCTGCAGTGGAGGGGGGAGGGGTCTGGGCTCCACAGCCGCGCACCCCCAGGGGCCCGGGAGAGGGGTGCGCGGTCCCGTGGCAGCCGCGGGAGCTGGAGAGAGCCGCGGTGTTTATTTGGGTGGCGAGCTGCTATTTAAAATCAGGCTTTGTTTCTGAAAATGAGACAGCTGGGGCTACATTTGGTGGATAAAGACATTTTGTTGAACTTTCAAAATGGGGTATTATTTTCCATTTACACTTATTTCACGGAGAATTGTAAGAAAATGAGATTGTAGACGTGTCTGTGATATGCAGTAATGAGTGATGGATCTTTGAAGGTAAAAATATCTCTAGGATATTCTTTTTCTTTTTCTTTTTTTTTTTTTTCTCTCTCTCTCCTCTCTCCTCGGGGCCTCAGGTTGGATGGGTTTAGGTTTTGTTTTGTTTTGTGTTTTTTTAATATCGAAATGGAGAGTGTCTCTTGTGGGAGTATAGAGTGTTCTCTGCCCAATGTTTGTCTTAATAAAGGTTAAAAGAAATGAAATAATATTAAAAAGGCTCTCAGGAGACGGGAACACCAGATGCTTCCAACTCCCTGGGTTGTCGGGGAAGGAGCCGGACGGCAGGTCTAGGGCACCCACAGGGCACAGTGATCCCACTGGGCCACCCACCCCAGGGCCAAAAGCCTTGGGGAACAGAGGAACAAGGGAAGGACGAGAGGGCCAGACAAGACAAAGACAAAGGGAAGGAGAGGAAGCCAGCTCCTCTGAAGACGCTGCTGCCTCTCTCTCTCCACGTTCAAGGCCCCCTCTGTCCCTGGGGACTGGCGTTGCAAAGGGGGTGCATCCCAGGGGAGTCCAGCTCAACATCTTTCCCCCTCGCTGCTCTCTACCTCCTCTTAACTGCTTTGGAAGGAAACCAAGAAAAGAGAGACTAGAAAGAAGAAAAACATTCAGCTTGATTTTCTTGGATAAGAACTTAGATAAGGGAATCCATTGGTGTTTATTGAATAAATAAAAGAATTAATCATTAGCCTATCAGCCACTATATCAAAGAACCAATACTTGAATCAGGAAATGAATTAGGGAATCAGTGAATTTAGCATGAACTCAGATTTCTTAACCTCCTGCTCCTGAACACAAACCTCTTTATCTTTCTCTATTGACAAGGTATCTTAAAAAAAGGGGGGGGGGTTTAACTGTCAAAGGCCTGCCTCACACAAGGCCTGCATTCAGCTGTGCCTTCATAAAAATACTAGAAAGACCTCTACCCTTTGTGCGTGAGTACTAGGCAGCAGAAACAAAAATTTTAAACAAGGGAAGGAAATATTTTCCAATGTATTGAGTTCAAAGCAGACACTGCATAACCCAGCCACGGGGCAGGGTTAAATTTTAGAGCGTTGCAACTTTTGAAGTTTCTTTCAACTGTGCTTTCCTCCTCAGTGCGTTTCAGATAAAACTACCTTCCAGCACATCACTTCTGACAGATGTCATGGGGTGTGCCCTTCTTCAAGGTCAGCTCCCCTGGGGACTTGTCTATGTCTTCTTCCTCTTGGCATTTCCCAGCGCCGCCAGTATTCAGGACCTTGGTGGCAAGATGGCCGCCATCAGTCTATGTCTCTTGAATTGAATTCAACCTAGTCCTGTCAAGAGCTCTTGCTTTCCTCCCAAGGACCAGGCTTCATTAAGCTACAGCAAATGTCAATCGATGGTCATTTGTAAATAGCAACTTTGTTGTTTAAGGCCAAATACCCTGGAGTCATCCTAGGCTTCTCCCTGGGATATGATTCATAAATTCCATCGGCACTGGTCAGCCAGCCTAAAAGACACAGCTACTTGCCAATTAACCGTTCCTAATAACTTGAGGGAGCTGAGAACTCAAAACATAAGATCCCATTAAGAGAGAGTGTCCTGCATTTTGATCTGAGGGCAGTAAGAAAGGAAGAAATATTTGTCTCTGAGAGCATATTTATATGCAACAAATTGAGAAGGGCCCCCTGGGGGTCAAAGAGGAGGAGGAAGCCAAAAGAAATTCCCTGGCCAGAGAGCAGAAAATGAGCCAGAGGTCCTGAATGGCCCAGAGCGAGTTTTGTAGGGCAGAGGATAGGGTCACATCCTCCAGAACTCCACTTCTGTCTAACAGGGAGACAGAGAGGGACCAAGTGGGAGGAGAAGGTGGGAGAGAGCGCAGCAGGCTCTGAGTGAGTCACACTTAGGTGCCCCCACTCTTCTCCCTGCCGAGAGGCAGAACTGACCTCCTTCCCTGGCACCCCACCATGTGGGGGCAGGAAGAGGAAGTTTGGTCTGAAGACGAGAGAAAATCGAGGGTCAGAGAAGGAAGGGGTCTGAGTGGCCATCCTGCTCCATTCCCTCCCTTACAGGTGAGGAGACGCAGCTCAGAGAGGGCAGAGGGACAGCCCTGCCTGACGTCACCTCCTCTTCTGTCACATTCTGTCACTTCCCAGCTCCCTTGCCCACCCCCGCCCCCACCCAGAGGAGCAGACTAACGTTCCGGAAAAGCACACTGCGTCTCCATTCATGTTTTCATTGGTTTTCCTGCTGCTTTTCAAACAAGTCCTGGATTTTGAAAGTACAGTCTCCAACCCAGACAGGTCTGAGCTGGAAGCATGAGGGGAAGGTCCAGGGATGAAAGCCTTCCCTGACATAAGGGCTTGGCCCCTCCCTACTTGGAAAGGAAGCCTTACAAGCAGCCCCTTGTGGGATTCCCAGATACCGGCCACCCAAGGAGCGCTTGGAGCGCCTGTTAAGAATACACATAACTTCGCCTCACTCCTGAAGACTCCAACTCCAAACATCCAGTGTGCAAATCTGTATTTCTTAACCCGACGCTGATGTGGTCCCTATCCATTGTGTTTGGGAGCCCCGGCCTTGAGGAGGAGAGAACTGTGTAAACCCAGGGAAGCTTGGCCTCTCACCCAGTATCCGGATGGGTGGGCTTCTTTTGTCCATCCACACAGCAGGCACGGGTCCCCACTCACCGCTCCTGACCTGCCCAGGTGAGACAGTGAAGACAAAAATCAATGGATCAGGAGAGATCTGAGGTCCCTCTGAACATACTCTATCTCTCCAAGGTATGATTGATTCCGATTTTAATTATGATCAGTTCTATCGTTCAGTCCCGAGAGAAGGCCCATCTGAAGCAGCGCCCTGGATGCCCCGCAGCGACTCCTCACCCCCTGGCCCACCTTTCACAGCCCGTGCAGGACATCTACCTCAGCAACTGACCCCCATTCTGGACCAGCCCTTGATTCAAGGCCACAAGGGAAGTAATTAAAGATAATTGAGGCTGCAGCTTCTAAATGAAGACATACTGCCACCCCGGCGGTAATTAATCACCTCCTCCCTCCTTCCCATCATCCCCTCCACCTCAACCAGCATTTGGTTCCGACCAAACTGGGCCTCATGTCCACACGCACCGGCAGGCTTCCAATCGCCTGCAAACCTCATCACGGCTGCCATGCTTTAATTACCACCGAGGTTCATCCACAGCATTTCCCCCTGAACATTTTTTTTTGTATGTGCACTGAATGCGACAGAAGGCACCCATGGCTTCTGACCATCTCACTTCCCCAAGTCTACTATGGAACATTCCAAAAAAAGATAAAGAGCAACGCTCCCCAGTTGGTAAATGTCAACCATCTAGGTTTTCGGCACCAGCCTTGAGTTTACGTGCCCCGCGCTCTTCTAAGCTGATAACATAGATAACCCATCTGGTCGTTGCCTCCTTCCCTCCCAGGGTGGGCAAGGGCTTACAGCTGGCTTAGCGCCGGGAGGTTCCGAGCCTGTAAAGAGCCTTGTGCTCTGAACGGGGGACAGTTATGTAAGTCCACTGAGCTCTGGCAGTGAGGGCCATTGGGCTCCAAGTGGCATCTAATGACAGGGAGGCTGATGGCCACAGTTGAAGATACTGTCAGAGGACCCAGGCCTCGGCCTGCTGATGTCCCGCCAGCAGTTGCACTAAAACGGAAATTAAGCGCCATGTCATGGCCATTTAGGGCATTAGGAACGGAAGGCGCCCGGGAGCTGCTTCCTGGCCCCTTGCCCACCTTATTAACAAGGTGCAAACAAGGACCCGTGCTGGGAGCGGGAACAGCTGGAGAAAAGAGACCTTCTCTGCAGGCAGAGATATGAGGAGAGGAAGGGGGTGCACGGAGGCTGTGTCCCAAATCACCTTGGCTGAGAAGGCAATTGGGTTGATAAATGAGGAAAAATGGCCAACCTCCGCACGAGACCGTTCAAGGAATGTTTTCTAGGTTGCAAGCTCTCTCCGGGTCTCGGATTTCCACCCCCTCCCCCAACACACGACAGACACACCACAGGGGGTGAAGGAGCCCCGGGGAAGCATGGGAACAAGTGAGCATTCTTTGACACCCACTTCTATCAGCTGCAACTTGTGGGACGCCTCAGGCTAGTGGGTCCCCCCAAGGCTTCGCCAGCCTGCCAAGTTCTCTCCCTCGGAATCTGGGGAAATCCTGGTCTTGGCCACCATCCAGCCCTGGATACGAGGGCTCTTTGCTAAATAAAGACCACAGGCCCCTGCACTGGAGGATCCACTGAGAACTTACCTTACCCACCACCCCCACCTTACCCCGCCACACACACCCTGAATTCCTCTCCTCAGTCACCCTGACCTTTGCTTCTGGGCATTGTTCCTGCTAAATGACCGAAAGGCTGCTGCTCCTAGCAAATGTAAAGCCAAGACCAGGTCGGAGCAAGGCGCCAATGAGAAGTGAATACCATGCCCCCCCCCCCACCTCTTCTTCATGTCGGCCCCAATGAAACACCCACACGCACTGCAGGGGGGCCCTTTCTCACCTCCAGCCAAAGCAGGCTGGGGGCAGCAGGATCCCAGGAATCCCTACACAGCCAGCCCAAACCTTCCATTCACTGCCCTGCTTTCTTTTTTCTTTGCCAACCGCTGTAGCAGAGGTGAACTGGGACATGGGAAACACCAGCTCCCTTTGGATAGGGGGAAAAAAATTAAAAAGCCCGTTTTTCTGTCCTGTCAGGTCTATTTAAGTATTTAATGAGGTGAGATAGTACCAATAAATTTAACATGGCACAATAACTCTGATGATGTGGGCCACAGACTAATAAGCTTCTATCCCAGGGACAGAAGAGTGATCTTGCCTTCGCTAGATCTTATCGGGTTTGATTGCTTTGTTCAGATATTAAAAAGGTTGAGCAAGGACTTTCGGGCACTGCCACAAATCTATGCGCAGCCTACCGGCCGAGATAGATTGAAGCCAGGCCGCGAAATACAAGGCTGTTTATTTTAATTGACACTTGAGATGCCGGGATGGGTGGAGGGTGGGTGGGAGCCGCGGGGGGGCCCTGTGCCCAGCTGGCTGGATTGTGTGTGGGTTTTCTCTTTCTCTTCAAAGCCGGTGGCAAAGCTTCAAACCCGAGGGTCTGTCCAATGGAGTGTCTGCTGCTGAGGCTTCAGAGTCTCTTCCCCACTTGTCTTGAGCAAGGAGACAGGCCATTGACCCGCGTGTCACCAGTGATTTTTGTCCTTGCCTTCCAGGGGGCGAGGGCTGCTGCAGACATTTCCCAGCTCTCTGTGTCCAGCCCAGGCTCTTGCTCGCATTTCACAGAGTCTGTCCTATTCTCCTGCAGATTTATGGGGCTTGTGGCTACAGCTCTCTGAGGTCACAGCCCACGTGCTCCGCTTCCAGTCTCCCCACTGCATGCAGCAAAGATCAGAACTCCTAAAGTGTGATATGCACACTTGGGGGAAGTGCCATAATGTTACACTTGACATAGGAGCAAACACTTCTGGGTTAACGTTTACATGTTAATATGAATGTGCATTGTGTGTCTTCTAAAAGATATCACTAATACGTCACACATCACTTCACAGATATTATTACTCAGGATGAGGTGAACGTAGACTACATGTTTTAAAAGTGAGTCGAGTTCAGGTAAATTATGAAATAAATAATAGGCAGGGAGTATCCAGATGAGTAAAGCTGGGGAAACACCACATCATTGGCTGATTCATCAGTTGTTTGGGCAGTTGGTTGGTTGGTGGCTTTTCGATGGATAGATTTTTCTTCCCTCTAGGCTGTTATTATGAAAGGTTTCAAACCTAGCAGAAGAGTTGAAAGAATTGTATTGTGAACATCCATACACCCGCCACTTAGACACTACGATTAACATTTTGCTGTTTGTTCATCGTGTACCTGTCTGTCTATCCACCTCTTGTATCCGCCATCAATCTAGCGGATGTTTCTGGATGCATATCAAAGTAAATTGCAGTCATCAGTGCACTTCACCCTTAAACACCTCAGCGTGGATATCGTTAGAGTTCAATATTTGTTTATGGTTCTTTTCTGGGGAAGTAAAATTTACCTGCCATGAAATGCACAAATCTTAAGGGCATCATTTGATGAGTTTTGATAAATGCATACACCTGTCTAGCCCAAAATCATGTCTATACAGAACATAACCGCCACCCCAGAAAGTTTCCTCATGCCCCTCCCACTGAAGTCCACGCCCATCCTACCCCTGCTATGCTCTTTTCATTGTATTTTTAAAAATTCATTCATTCATTCATTCATTTTACATTTACATCCAAATTAGTTAGCATATGGTGCAACAGTGATTTCAGGAATAGATTCCTTAGTGCCCCTCACCCATTTAGCCCATGCCCCCTCCCACACGCCCTCCGGTAACCCTCTTTTGTTCTCCATATTTAAGTATCTCTTATGCTTTATCCCCCCCTCCCTGTTTTTATATTATTTTTGCTTCCCTTCCCTTGTGTTTACCTGTTCTGTGTCTTAAAGCCCTTATATGAGTGAAGTCATGTGATATTTGTCTTTCTCGGACTAATTTTGCTTAGCATGATACCCTCTAGTTCCAGCCATGTAGTTGCAAATGGCAAGATTTCATTCTTTTTGATTGCCAAATAATACTCCATATATATATATACACCACATCTTTTTTATCCATTCATCCATCAATGGACATACTTTGGCTATTGTCGATAGCACTGCTGTAAACATTGGGGTGCATGTGCCCCTTCAAAACAGCACCCCTGTATCCCTTGGATAAATACCTAGTAGTGCAATTGCTGGGTCGTAGGGTAGTTCAACTTCTAATTTTTTGAGGAATCTACATACCATTTTCCAGAGCGGCTGCACCAATGTGCATTCCCACCAGCAGTGCAAAAGAGATCCTCTTTCTTCACACCCTCACCAACATCTGTTGCTGCCTGCGTTGTTAATGTTAGCCATTCTGGCAGGTGTGAGGATGTTAGCCGTTTGGACAGGTGTGAGGTGGTATCTCTTTGAGGTTTTGATTTGTATTTCCCTGATGAGGAGCGATGTTGAGCATTTTTTCATGTGTTAGTTGGCCATCTGGATTTCTTCTTTGGAGAAGTGTCTATTCATGTCTTTTGCCCATTTCTTCACTGGATTATTTGGTTTTTGTGGGGTTGATTTTGGGAAGTTTTTTATAGATTTTGGGTACGAACCCTTTATGTGATATGTCATTTGCAAATATCTTCTCCCATTCTGTCAGTTGCTTTTTAGTTTTGCTGATTGTTTCCTTAGCTGTGCAAACATTTTTATTTTGATGAGGTCCCAATAGTTCATTTTTGCATTTATTTCCCTTGCCTCTGAAGACGTGTTGAGTAAGAAGTTGCTCCAGCCAGAGTCAAAGAGGAGGTTTTTGCCTGCTTTCTCCTCAAGGATTTGGATGGCTTCTTGTCTTATGTTTAGGTCTTTCGTCCATTTTAAGTTTCCTTTTGTGTATGGTGTAAGAAAGTGGTCCAGGTTCATTTTTCTGCCTGTCCAGTTTTCCCAGCACCACTTGCTAAAGAGACTGTCTTTATTCCATGGATATTCTTTCCTGCTTTGTCAAAGATTAGTTGGCCATACGCCTGTGGGTCCATTTCTGGGTTCTCTATTCTGTTCAATTGATCTGAGTGTCTGATTTTGGGCCGGTGCCATACTGTCTTGATGATTACAGCTTTGTAATACAGCTTAAAGTCCGGAAGTGTGATTCCTCCAGCTTTGGTTTTCTTTTTCAAGATTGTTTTGGGTATTCAGGGCATTTTCTTATTCCATACACATTTTAGTTAGGATTGTTTTAGCTCTGTGAAGAATGCTGGTGTTATTTTGCTAGGGATTGCATTGAATATGTAGATTGCTTTGGGAAGTATTGACATTTTAACAATATTTGTTCTTCCTATCCAGGAGCATGGAATATTTTTCCATTTTTTGTGTCTTCTTCAATTTCTTTCATAACCTTTCTGTAGTTTTCAGTGTATAGATTTTTCACCTCTTTGGTTAGATTTATTCCTAGATATTTTATGGGTTTTGGTGCAATTGTAAATGGGATAGACTCCTTGATTTCTCTTTCTGTTGCTTCATTGTTGTTATATAGGAATGTAACCAATTTCTGTGCATTGATTTTGTATCCTGTGACTTTGCTGAGTTCATGGATCAGTTCTAGCAGCTTTTTGGTGGAATCTTTTGGGTTTTCCATATCATGTCATCTGCTAAGATTGAAAGTTTGACCTCCTCCTGGCTGATTTAGATGCCTTTTATTTCTTTGTGTTGTCTGATTGCTGAGGCTAAGACTTCCAATACTATGTGGAATAACAGTGGTGAGAGTAGACATCCTTGTCTTGTTCCTGTCTTTAGGGGAAAAGCTCTCAGTAGTTCCCCATTGAAGATGATATTAGCATTGGGTCTTTCATCTATGGCTTTCATGATCTTGAGGTATGCTCCGTCTATCCCTACTTTCTTGAGGGTTTCTATCAAGAAACAATGCTGTATTTTGTCAAATGTTTTCTCTGAATCTATTGAGAAGATCATGTGGTTCTTGTCTTTTATTGATGTGATGAATCACATTGATTGTCTTGTGGATATTGAACCAGCCCTGCATCCCAGGTATAAATCCCACTTGGTCGTGGTGAATAATATTTTTAATGTATTGTTGGATCCAGTTGGCTACTATCTTGAGGATTTTTGGATCCATGTTCATCAGGGAAATTGGTCTATAGTTCTCCTTTTTAGTGAGGTCTTTGGTTTTGGAATCAAGGTAATGCTGACTTCATAGAAAGAGTTTGGAAGTTTTCCTTCCATTTCTATTGTTTGGGACAGCTTCAAGAGAATAGTGTTAACTCTTCATTAAGTGTTTGGTAGAATTCCCCTGGAAAGCCATCTGGCCCTGGACTCTTTTTTTGGGGGGAGAGGGGAGAGATTTTTTATTACTAATTCAATTTCTTTACTGGTTATGGGTCTGTTCAAATTTTCTATTTCTTCCTGCTTCAGTTTTGGTAGTTTATGTTTCTAGGAATTTGTCCATTTCTTCCTGATTGCCGATTTTATTGGAGTATAACTGTTCATAATATTCTCTTATTGTTGTTTTTATTTCTGCTTTGTTTGTTGTGATCTCTCCTCTTTCATTCTTGATTTTATTTATTTGAGTTCTTTCCTTTTTCTTTTTGATCCACTGGCTAGTGGTTAGTCAGTTTTGTTAATTCTTTCAAAGAACCAGCTTCCCGGGGTGCCTGGGTGGCTCAGTCGGTTAAGCCTCCGGCTTCGGCTCAGGTCAGATCTCACGTTTGTGGGTTCGAGCCCCACGTTGGGTTCTGTGCTGACAGCTAGCTCAGAGCCTGGAGCCTGCTTCCTGTTCTGTGTCTCCTTCTCTCTCTGCCCCTCCCCCTCTCATGCTCTGTCTCTCTCTGTATTAAAAATAAAAATAAAATAAAATAAAATAAACCCAAAGAACCAGCTTCTGGTTTCATTGATCTGTTCTATTGTCTTTTGGGTTTCGATAGCATTGATTTCTGCTCTAATATTTATTATTTCCTGTCTTCTGCTGGTTTGGGATTTTATTTGTTATTCTTTTTCCAGCTCTTTAAGGTGTAAGGTTAGGTTGTGTATCTGAGACCTTTCTTCCTTCTTTAGGAAGGCCTGGCTTGCTATCTACTTTCCTCCTAACACTGCCATTGCTGTGTCCCAGAGGTTTGGGGCTGTGGTGTCATTGTCATTGGCTCCCAAGTACCTTTTAATTTCCTCTTTAATTTCTTGGTTAGTCTATTCATTCTTTAGTAGGATGTTCATCAGTCTCCAAGTATTTTTTACCTTTCCAATGTTTTTCTTATGGTTGATTTTGAGTTTCATAGCATTATGATCTGACAATATCCATGATATGATCTCGATCCTTTTGTACTTGTTGAGGGCTGATTTGTGTCCCAGAATGTGATCTATTCTGGAGAACGTTCCATGTGCCCTGGCGAAGAATATCTTTCTCCTGCTTTAGGATGAAATGTTCTGATTAGATCTGTTAAGTCCATCTGGTCCAGTGTGTCATTCAAAGCCATTGTTTCCTTGTTGACTTTCTGTTTAAATGATCTGTCCATTGCCATAGAAGGGTGTTGAAATTCCCCACTATTATGGTATTATTATCAATGAGTTTCTTTATGTTTGTGATTAATTGATTTATACATTTGGGTGCTTCCACATTGGGAGTATAAATGTTCACAATTGGTAAGTCCTCTTGGTGGATAGACCCATTAATTATGATACAACGGCCTTCTTCATCTTGTTACAGTCTTTAAAGTCTAGATTATCTGATGTAAGTATGGCTATTCTGGGTTTCTTTTGTCAACCATTAGCATGATAGATGGTCCTCCATCCCCTTACTTTCAATCTGAAGATGTCTTTAGGTCTAAAGTGGGTCTCTTGTAAACAGCATACAGATGGATCACCTTCTCTTGTCCATTCTGTTACCCTATGTATTTTGACTGGAGCACTTAGTCCACTGAAACACGTTACTTTATTGCCGTTATGTTTCTGGTAGAGTTAGAGTGTCTGGTGGTGTTCTCTGGTCTTTTCCAGCCTTTGTTGCTTTGGGTATTTATTTATTTATTTATTTATTTATTTAATCTTTTCTCCCTTCAGATAGTCCCCCCTTAATATTTCTTGCAGGGCTGGTTTAGTGGTCGTGAACTCCTTTAATTTTTGTTCATCTGGGAGATTTTTAATCTTGCCTTCTATTTTGAATGACAACCTTCCTGGATAAAGAATTCTTGGCTGCATATTTTTCTGATTCAGCACTTTGAATATATCCTACCACTCCTTTCTGGCTTGCCAAGTTTCTGTGGATACGTCTGCTGCAAACCTGATCTGTCTTCCCTTGTAGGTTGAGAATTTTTTTTTTCCCCTTGCTCTTTTCATGATTCTTTCCTTGCCTAGTATTTTGTGAATTGACTATAATATGCCTTGTTGATTGTCAGTTTTTGTTGAATCTAATGGGAGTCCTCTGTGCTTCCTGGATTTTGATGTGTCTTTCCCCAGGTGAGGAAAGTTTTCTGCTATGATTTGCTCACATACCCCTACTACCCCCTTTGTCTCCCTTCATCTTCTGGGACCCCTGTGATTCTGAAGTTGTTCATTTTTAATGAGTCACTGATTTCTCGAATTCTTAAACCATGCTCTTTTGCCTTAGTCTCTGTCTTTTATCCTGCCTCATTATTCTCCAAATGTTTATCCTCTATATCACTGATTTGCTGCTCTGCTTCATCCATCCTTGCCACCATGGCATCCATTCAAGATTGCAGCTCAGTGATAGCATTTTCTAAATTTCATCTTGACTAGATTTTACTTTTTTAAATCTCTGCAGAGATTCTAATCTATTTTTGACCTCAGCTAGTATTAATATTATTGTGATTCTAAATTCTGGTTCAGACATCTTCATTGTATATATGTTGTTTAATACCCTAGCTGTCATTTCTTCCTGCTCTTTCTTTAGGGGTGAATTTTTTCATTTTTTCATTTTGAAGGAAGAAAAGGAATTAATGAGGCAAAAACATTAAAAGAAAAAACAATTAAAATTAAAAAATTAAAAAATTACATACACATACACAAAACTCTAAAAAATGATACTAGATCCTAGCTGTGTTTTGGTCTGGGTGTTGAAAGAGGCTTGACAGAGAAAAAAGGGGAAAAAGAAAAAAAAAGGAAAATGTTTGAAGATTTTTAAAAAATGAATACAATGAAATAGAATGAAATGAAATGATGGAAATAAAGTATAATTTAAAAAATATACAAAAAAGTAAAAAATATAGTAAAAAATTAAAAATTTTTTTAAAAATTGAAAAAATATAATTTTTTCTCTTTCTGTATTCAAGAGAAAGAAAAGAAATGAAAAAGAAAAAAATTGAACAGATGGACTAGCTAATGGACTGAAATACGATTGAAATTATTATTTCCCCCCTAGAAGTCAGCCTATGAAGCACTTTATAGGTTGTAAAGTAAGCAGGTAGAGAGTCTTGTGTTCCTGAAGGGCAAGGTTGGCTCAGTTGGGCAGGAGTTAGTGTAACGGCTCCATTCTCCACGAGATGGCGCTGCTTAGCCTACCGGGCTGGAGTGTTTGGGCGCTAGTAGGTGTGTCTGCACATGCGCGGGAGGAGTGAAAATGGCGTCACCCTGGTATCCGGTCTCTGGTCTTCGGATCAGCAATCGCGCACCATCCCTCATCCCCGGGCTCCATCCGCTCCCCGTTTTTACACTGTTGGTGACAGAGCCATCGAGTTGCCAAGCTGCACCTCCCTCCTGAGTTTTACCTCGGATGTGGCTGTGTTTCCCGACGCTTCACTTCTGAGGGACTGCGACGTTGACGGGGTTGCCCTCTGAGGGAGGGTCTCCCCCAACAATGGCCGCGGGATGCCGCTCCCAGGGTTGCTCCCAGGCCTCCATGCTTCCGATACCCAGAGGCTGCGGCACCGCCCCCGCCCCCCCCCAGGAGCTCACGCGACCGTGTGGTAGCCGCGTGTCACGGACGCCGGAAAATCACGTCACCCTTGCGTCTCCAGGCTCCGCCTTGACGGCCTTGCCCCGGTGCCCCGAATGCGGGGGTTCCCGGGATCGGCTGCGCCTGTGCCTCGGGGCCTCTGGGCCGGGACCACCTCTCCGGGCCACCGAGACCCAGCCTCCACTCTGCTCCGGGGAGTCATGGTCCGCGCGGGAGCTCCGCCAGGTACGAGCCGGGACTCAGACCCTGCGCGCCCCGTGGGCGGCCTCTACGGGAACTGAACCCTCCCCTTTCTCCCTGTTTGGTTCAGTCCACGCCGCCGCTTCCACTGTCTCTCCGGCTGCCTTGCGGGGGGGGGTGCTTTCCCGTCCTCCCCTCCCCCCACCTGCAGAACAGATCCCTGCCCTCCGGGGCGCCTCTCTCCCCGCCGAGCCGGCTCAGTCCTGTGGTTCAGGTTGTGCGAGTGTTGTTAGTCCTCGGATCCGCTTTCTCGGCATGGAGTGCTGGTCTGGCCGTGTTTCCTGGGCACGAGACAGAAACTTCCGTGCTGCCCCAGCACTTTTCATGGCATGTTAGTTTTGCCTATTAAAGTAGTTTATATGGGGGCGCCTGGGCGGCTCAGTCGGTTAAGCGTCCGACTTCGGCTCAGGTCATGATCTCACGGTTTGTGGGTTCGAGCCCCGTGTCGGGCTCTGTGCTGACAGCTTGGAGCCTGGAGCCTGTTTCAGATTCTGTGTCTCCCTCTCTCCCTGCCCCTCCCCTGCTCGCACCCTGTCTCTCTCTCAAAGATAAATAAACATTAAAACGAATTTTGAAGTTCATAAGCATGGAATAACACAGTGTCCTCTTGAGGATTTCTTTTACAATGTAAGGCAAAATATTTTTGAGATTCATCCATGTTGATGCCTGTGTCAGTAGCCGCTTCCTTTTCGTTGCTGGGTTGTCTCCTCCCGATGTACCCGCCCTCCTGTTGAAGGACAGACACCTGGACTTGGTCTGTCCCCAGGTTGGGGGATATAATCAATCAAGCTGCTAGGAATGTTCTTCTGCAAGTCTCTTTGTAGATACACATTTTTACTTCTCGTGGATAAATAACTAGGAGTTGCATTGCTGATCATAAGGTAAGCGTAGGCTTCGTGTTAGAAAAAATAAAACAACTGCAGGGGCGCCCGGGGGGCTCAGTCGGTTGAGCGTCTGACTCCGGCTCAGGTCATGATCTCACGGTTTGTGGGTTCGAGCCCCACGTCGGGCTCTGTGCTGACGGCTCAGAGCCTGGAGCCTGCTTCCGATTCCGTGTCTCCCTCTCTCTCTGACCCTCCCCTGCTCACCCTCTGTCTCCCTGTCTCTCAAAAATAAATAAAATGCTTTGAAAAAACCTGCAAGCTCTTTTTTCCCACGAGGTTGTGCGCGACCACCACCCGTGTGTGGGAATTAGAGTTGCTCCTCATCTTTGATGACCTGTGACGTTGGTCTTCCTAACTTTCGACGTTCCAGCGGGTGTGTGGTGGTGTCTCACTGCTGAGCTTTTATTCCCCCATGGGCTTATTTATTGGCCATTTGTAAGTTTTCCTTAGGGAAGTCTCTTTTGCCCATTTTTTGGATTATGCTGTTTGTCTTTTCACTGTTGACTTGTAGCAGTTCTTTATGTATCTTGAATACTAGTTTCTTGTCCGATATGGTTTGCAGAGATTTCCTCTCAGGCTGTGACCTGCATATTTGTTTTCTAAATAGTGCCTTTTGGTGAGCAACGGTTTTCTATTTTGATAAAATCTAATTTACAACTTTTTATTTTATGGCTATTGTTGTCTGTGTCCTGACATAACTTTCTCTACCCCCAAGTCATGAAGATCTCCTAAGATTTTCCCTAGAAGCTTTACATTGTTAACTTTTACATTCAGGTCTCTGATTTGGCTGGAATGAATATCGGTATTTGGCATGAAGCCAGGGTCAAGGTAAACGTTTTTCATATAAATAACCAGCTGTTTCAGTAAATATCATCAAAAGACTTTCCTTTCTTTAGATGGCTTCTATACGTTTGTCAAAAATCAAATGACTACTTAAGTGTAGGTCTGTTTCTGGGCTCTCTGTTCTGCTCCATGGATGATGGCTTTTTAAGAACAAATTCTTAGAACGCTAGAGCTAGAAGTTAACTCTGTAATTCTTTGATCTATTGGTTTGTAAGCTTTCTTGGATCCCAGACCCCCTGTGAAGAATCTGATGAATAGTTTGGATTATCTCTAACGAAATTGCACGTGGATATAAATGTTTGCATATAATCTTAGGGGCTCTTTCTCTTGACAGAAGAGAAAGTTGAGGCCCAGAGTTGTAATTCTGAAACACTGCAGCGTTTAGCCAATGACAGAGCTCAGGCTAGAATGCAGAACCTTTAACTGCTGTGTTGCCCCCCTCAAAAATGAGTCAGTCATCGTGTCTGTTATCCAAGAGCTGATGTTATAGTGAGGAAGCCAGGCATGTTCGTAGCTATCATAGAAAGCATTGTCAGATAAGACCCAAACCAGAAGTATGTGCCTCTGGAATATGGAGAGTCTGGGTAGTCAGGGAAGGCTCCGTGGAAAAGGAGGCATTTGAGCTGGACCAGTGAGATGTGGAGAGAGGCTTCTCTGGTCCAGGGTATTCCAGGATGAGCAGAAGCTCTGGAGTGGAAAGGACGAAGCTCCTCAAAGCTAAAATCGTGTCTGTGTAGTATGAAGCAGTCGACATCAGCATATTAACAGAAGGATTTTGATGGCCATAATAATATCCTGCTGAGGAAAGAAGAGCCAGAGGCTGGGGAAGGCTTCCTCTGGGCTGGTATTGTTTTCGTACTCTGTCCCTGGAGCTATCACTGTTATGGATTGAAAACTCTGTGTATCTGAGTGTCATTAATAAAGGAGGCTGAGCCATCCTCATAGTAAAAAAAAAAAAAGCGGGGGGGGCAAAGTAGGGGAAGGAAGCAGTTGAGCAGAAAGAAGTCATAGGTTGGTATCAGCAGCCCCCAAATTGAAACCTGTTTCTTAAACTTACTAATTGTGTGATCTTGCACAAATCAAGGAGCCCTGCTGACCTCCCGTCTCCTCGTTTGGAAAATGGACCCAATCTAACACCAGCCACACTGGGCTGTGGCAGTGTGTCAAGGAAGTAAAATAGGTGGAAGTGCGTCACGCTGGGCAGAGACCCGTGCAGAAGAGGAGGGTCTTCACTATTATCAAGAGTCGCCTTGGGCCTCAGCTCCGGGAGCGCAGACTGCTGGTGGGGAGCAGTGGCCCAGGGAAGCCGCGGGTGCCGCGAAGGCACCCATACTCAGAGCTGGTCTCTGGACAGCGCCTTCCGTCCTCAGACGCCAAGAGTTAGGTGGAAACTCCGACTGTACACACGTCCGTAGGCTTCGTGTTTGATGTTTCCATTCAAAGCCATCCTTGAAGTTTATCTCTCCGGTGTCTCAGTTGATTCTGCTTCCTCTAAGTGCACCGCTGACAACAAAGACAGGGAAGTGGACTACGGATGGAGGGACGGACGGGAACCCAAAGCAAAGCCCATCACGGAACCTGACCTGCTCTGACCATGACAACGAGAAGACCCGTCTGAAGAGTTGGTTGAATCCGGATGTTTTGCCCTAAAAACAACAACAATAAAAACAAAAAACTATGACGTCACAGATGTTGGTTGATGACCAGATATTCACTAAATCTACTGAGGATAAAAATGACAGCCCTTAAAAGTCAGCTTGAGGGAATCTCAATTAGGTAGTCAGAAGAATTCCGTAACAGTAAGGAGCATTAAGTATCTCTCACTAACGAGGGGTGATAGAGTCTTCCTTTGAGTGTAGGGTCCCTATTCAGGTGTTTCCCGTCTCTGGACTTAGCCCCTCCCCTCACTCCTCTCGGCAATCATGTATTAGCCGAACCCTGCGCCTGGTGCTAGAAATACAAGTACAGGTGCCAACAATTTTCTGTCCTTGAGACTCTCTCCCTGGAATCTTTCCGCAAGCCGTACAATTTCTCTGAAAGGTATACAACAACTCATAACACCTTAATGCAGATGCATTTTTACGTTTCTCAGGTGCCCAGGCTTGATGTATACTGCAGGGGATGGTTGAGGCTGAGGAGAAAAGGAGGCTCGCTTTTATGGTTTGGGATTCCTTTGGTTTCCTCTCGTGGGTTTAACAAATCGCCACAAACTTAGTGGCTTTAAAAACAACACGTATTTATTCTCTTGCTGTCCTGGAGGTCAGAAGTCTGAAATCAGTTTCATTGGGCTAAAGTCAGGATGTGAGCAGGGCAGGTTCCTTTCGTCAGGTCTGAGGGGAGGGTCTTTTCCTCTGACATTTTCAGATTCCAGTGCTGTCCACGGGGCCTGTGGCTTCTCTGTCTTCAAAGCTCATCATTTCAATTCTTCTGTCCTGCCTCTGATTTGGACTCCTCCTGTTCCCCTCCATGAAGAGTATTGTGATTACATCGAGCCCATCAATCTAATCCAAGATAATCTCTCCATCTCAAAATCCTTAATTTAATCACATCTGCAGAGTCTCCTTTGCCATCTAAGCTACCATTCACATGTCCCAGGGATTAGAACATGGTCGTGGGGGGAGGCATTACTGAGCCTTCAACAAGGACAGAAAGACTAATACAGCAACTTTCCCTATTTGGCCATTGTATCCAGGATTACCCCGCTACTGCATATTGCTGAAGTCAGTGTGGCCATGGGAAAGCATCTTGGCCGATGTCACAACCAGTTGATGCTGACAGAGTCGCTGGATTTACCCTGTGACATGGCCAGCCCTGTCAGGGAGTGTAGGTTCTGTACTGGCTAACGGAAGGTGATGGACACCAAAATTCTTTCATATCCATTCCAGTGCTATGAGGGTGGCTAACACTTCTTAAGACTTTATGATGATTCTCCTTTAAAGTCATTTATCCAAGTAGTCTGTGTACATAATTAAATATGTGTGTGTGTGTGTGTGTGTGTGTGTCACTGGAAGACGCAAACACTAACAGTCCTCTGATTTGTTCCTTCTCCCCCGCTCCATCCCATAGAAGCAACCTCTCTCAACTCTTAGTAGTTTCTACTGGCATTTGTCTCCAGCTTTTAAACAACATATTTATATTGCTTTTTCTTGACTTTTCCATCTAGACAGTTCCTAGCTACTAAATTTCTTTTATTGCAGGTGAGGTGTTTGCTGTCTAATACTCTGTCACTTTCTTTCTACTATCTCTCCCCTATCCTTCTGGTGTAATTATTATCACAATTTGGGGTTAAATTAATACTCTGTGTTTACACTTTTGTGACTACATAAGTATTGTTCACTGCTGAGACGTAGTTTGCCATAATTATGTGTCATTTCTCATACATTGTTTTTCCTGGAGTTTGTAATTGCCTGATTTTTTTTAAATGTGGTGTTTTGTGTGAACCAATTTCTCTTTTCTCTACCCAAATGCTCTGATTGACCACCTAGCAATAATTTTCAAAATATTTATATCCAACTGTGTACATAGTTGTAAGAAGTAAATAGTACTTAAAGTTTCAATCAGTTGATTCCTTTTTTTCCCACAGTCCTCCATTCCCCCATTTCAGATCTTTCTTCTTGAGTTAGAGATAGGACTGTTTCTCTAGGACTTTGCTTTCGCCATTTTCCTGCCCTGGGTTCCCAAAGGCCCTTCCCCAGATAAGTGTCAGGCTTTGAATTCGAATTCAGGTTTGTTTACACCAAAACACCTACTCCCTTATCTACCGTTTTATGTAGCCGCTAACAAGTCAAGTACTCCGGAGAGCGGCCGTAGGGTTGAAGCAGGAGGCAGGTGCTCCGTGGGAGTAGTTCCCATCGGTTGTTGCGTCGCTTTTCAACTGTACACTTGCACACACTTTCAAAACAGACAACTGTTCTCTAAGTGTTGGTATTTGTTCTTCACACCTGGAGTAAACAACGTGCAAACAGAGATTTTTTTTCCCCTTAACCTCGCAGATATTTCCATGTGAGTTTGTTGCCACTTTGGGAATCCTTCTTTCCTTCTGTAAGGCTTTGTTCAGAGGCAACATCTGGTGTCTGTGGGTTTTTTCTCCCTGATTTATTTATTTTCTCTACCTTTCTCTTGAGGTCTGGGAAGACTTCCAGTGGGCATAGGGCAGTGTCACTTCTAACTAAACCACATACCCCTCTGCAACGCCCCCCACTCCCTGTCCCCTCTCTCTCTCTCTCTCTCTCTCTCTCTCTCACACACACACATACACACACACACACACACACACACAGACTCCGTGAGCACTTGGACTCAACCATGTTGAAGACAAGAGAAGGGTCTGGTCAGCGTCAAAGATGTGAGTCCTACCAACCTGTCCGGATTGGAATCATGTGCTCAGGGGCACAAGGAGGGAGAAACGGGGAGGAATGAGGGGATTAGAAGCTACTCCAGATACTCCTCAATGTCGCTTTGCACCTTCTCTTCTCCATGTTCCCAGTTCCTGCTCAAGCAGAGGCATTTACCACGGAGAAGCCAAAGTCACCATCAGGTTCTATCATCTGCCTAGGTGAAGCCACAGAATCCACAAAGGGCATACATCCTTTTGGAAGCCAAGCCCAGCCTAGGCGATGCCACTGACGTGGTCCTGCAGGATAGCCCTCTTCCACGTTCTCCCTCGCTCTGCTTTCCTTTTTCTTCTCCCTCCATGTTTCTCTCACTCCCTCCCCATTGTTTTTCTCTTGTGTTCCTTCCTTAAAAAAAAAAAAAAAGAAAAGAAAGAGAAAAAATGAAACAAACCAGCCCCCCTCTTGTTTATCTGTTTGTGCTCTGTGTGCGGAGCTCGGGGCCTCCCCAGAATAGTTGATTATGGCTTTTCTGTTTAGCTCGACTGCAGTATCGCAGAGGTAACGCAGTCATGTCTCAGCTCCATATGCTCTCGGAGGCTGACAAGCAGAACAACCTCTGCTTTGTTTGTGTTTTACTTATGGTTTTATGTGAGCCGCATGGGGCTGCTCTGCTCGGTTCCTCCCGCAGGACCGGGACGGATCAGGGAAGGAGCCAGGCTCTCCATGTCATCTTCCCACCCCTTCCACTAAACACACACACACACACACACACACACACACACACACACACACCCCGTACAACGGCTCAGGGCATGGTGCCGGTGAGGGGGTGATGCTCAGTCCGAGAGCTCAGTGGGGGGCACACCGGGAAGGCTGGGCTTTGGGGGCAAGAAGAGGAAAGTGAAGCAAAATTCATTGAAAGTGTGCACGTATCTTCCTATGTACGTAATGCTCACTCGCTCTTTGGAATATGTATCGTTGCCCTATGTGCTCTCAGAGGCAAAGGCAGTAATCCCACTTGGCCCTTTTCGTATTGAGGGGTAGGCCTGGAACCCAACCCTTGTCTGAACCCCAAAGGCATTCAGTCTACTACAATGTCTGTCTACAACGGGTGGGCAGCTGGGGTCTTCAGAACTTCTTCTCTTCTCAGCAGAGAGCCCGTGTCTCCCGGCAGTGACACGGGGTCAGTCACCACCTCCCCACCTTGAAAGAGAACGTGGGGTCACAAGGGCTGAGCGTCAGCCCCAGACGCACTCCAGGCGGACCTGGGCCTGTCGTCATTGGAGCACATGGGTGCCATATCTCCACGGCATTTTGAAAACGGTGGGATCTCAGGACAGCATACTCACAAGGCAGTGTCATCATGGCTGTAGTGACAGTAACAAGATTTTACCTAAAAATGGAGAGAGGATGCGTCAGTGGGGAGGAGTTAAGAGAATATTAGAGACAGAACAACAGAAGAGCCAAGCAACGAGCAATTACTAGGTATCTCAAGGTGCGAGGTTAAAAGAAAAAGTGTCTGTGGACAGGCCCACTAAATATGCAGCTTTGATTTTTTTTTTAACCAAAAAGAACCGATGACAGGGACAGGGACAGGGAGTTCCATATTTGGCATCCAAACCATATGAAGCAATAGCGCTGGCTGACAGTTGTTCCACGTGCCCTACAGACAGATGCTGTTCGAGGTGCTGTCGTCCACTGTCTCATCTTATCCTCACAGTCACCCGTGATGTAGACGCTCCGCCGTTACTAACAGTACCTGGCGCACAGAGGTGACCAATACATATTTGTTGAATGAACCATCACCCCTGTTTCTAAGGCGAGGAAACAGCGATATTTAACACCATGGCCCAGCTGGTGAGGAGTTGAGTGGGAAATGTGGACCCAAACAGCGTAGCTCTGCCACCTGCCTGCTAACCCACAGCTCAGCACAGTCTGTATTTTTTTTAATATTTACTTGTTTTGAGAGAGAGAGAGAGAGAGAAAGAGTGAGCAAGAGAGGGGCAGAGAGAGAGAAGGAGAGAAAGAGTGCCTGGCAGGCTCCACGCTACCAGCATGGTGCCCAATGCAGGGCTCCGTCTCGCTAACCGCGAGATCAAGACCTGAGCCCAAGTCATGAGTTGGGTGTTGTAACTGACTGTGCCACCCAGGCGCCCACACGGTCTGCATTTTTAATCATCTTAGTCTACTTCTCTTTGAGGCATTCACACTGAGTTTTCCAGCTTATAGTAACCCCAAATCCCTCATCAGATTATGTGACCCAAAAAATGACCATCCTATGTGCAAAAAGCGGCAAAGGGACCCTGTGTGGCCCTAGCTGCAAGGGGACCCTACTGTCAAGTGGTGAGCCTAGTTCCTAAGGAGAAGCCAGCGGTTTTGCGGGAGGACCCTGAGAGCAGCCCAGGAAGTGGACACCACCAGCGGGGGACACCAAGGCTCCTGTCCAGTGTGGGCCTGAGGAAGGGTTTTGATAGGGCATCTGTCTGTTGGGGGAGCAGCCATGAGCAATAACCATCTCTTCCTTCCGTCTTTGTCTTCAGACCTCAGGCCTCAATCACAGAGGCTGATCCCACACTCACGTTTGTATCTCGAAGCAGTGGTCAGTTTTAGCCATAGTAGCGGTGGCCACAGTAGTGGTGACAGTTAGCATTCGTGTGAGCACGTTGTCTGTGCTCGTGACCTTACGGACATTTGCTCATATACCCCTCTCGTCCCCTTCATGAGATCAATTTTATGAACCCCAGTTTGCAGAAGAGGAAATGTATATATTAAAGGTCAAAACCAAGGTCACACAAAACAGCATCCAAGCAGGAATAAATAATTGTTATGGGTAGCCTTGAAGAATAAAAGGAATCTTTAAACATCAGGCTTGGGGGCTTAACTGTGGGAGAAAGTAAGGAGGGTGAGTTGCATTCTTTCCCTTGGGAACCGTAGAGGGTTATGGGGTGGGTGCTGTGTATATGAGCATCTGTAGTTTTAGTACAAGCTAATTGGACCACCTGATTCTCCTCCACCATCTGTCTCCGAGACTCACTATCATCCCCGCGACCCCCCCAACCCCCCAGTAGCCAGTCACTATAGCAGCCTGGAGCCCAGAATAGTCCCTCATTTCAGCAGCGCCAAGAAGAGATGGCTCCCCCGACCCGGCGCCTCTGAAAAAGACGGTGCCCCGCATTGCCTCCTTCTGCAAATATTTACTACCTACTGTGTACAGGCACATTTCTTGAAATTGGAACAGGCCAGTGAACAAAGCAGACTGAAAATACAAACCAAAACAAAAACAAAAAAAAAAAGGAAAGGAAAAAAAAAGAAGAAAAGAAAAACCTGCCTTCATGGAGATTACGTTTTGCCAAAGAGCCTTGCGGTGTTGACAGCCATCCGCCTACTCACCTTCCTCCAAAACGAGTCAGTCCACAGGAGCCCAGACATAATGACGGGGCCGCACAGGGCCAAGCTCCTCAAACGGGACCTGTTGCGACATCCTTCCAGCACCTGCCCTTCCTTCACCGGCCTTTTGTGCCAACAGGGTAAGAGAAACAGGGTGAGCGCCCGGGTCTCCCTAAGTCAAATCCTGCCCCGCCGGCCCCTGTGACTCGTCCCCTCTCTGGACCCTGCACTCTAAGCCCTTGCCTCTTCATTGGTTTGCATCATAAATGTGTAATGCCAGTCTAAGAAAAGCACCCAGCCCAACCCGCTCTGCCTTGCATCCATAACGACCTTATCAAAGGGTTTTTTTCTGAGCACGGAGAACAGAGAGCCCTCCAGGTTTTGATTCATAGCAGGTGAAGGCTGGATGTGCTGAAAGCTGATTGAAATCAGCGAGGTCAACAAAACACAGCAGAGAGTGCACAATAATTGGGAGAGAAGCAGCGCTTCCTTGTTTTTTCGTGTGATCGCATGCACTTTCTAGCTCCTGCTTTTAAAGGGAAGTCTTCGTCTTACACACTTTATTGCATTGGTGTGTGCATTATTTGTATAAACTTCGGATTTTGCTGACCCACAATTTCTTCTCCCTTTGTCCTGTAGCCGACTAGACATTTTGGTGGGGGGCGGGGTGCAGGGAGGAAGCTTGAAGGGAAGGGGCTTGAGACTCTCTGGATTTTCATGTCTGGAGGAAACACGTACACACACACATATGCACACACCGTCCCTTTATAGAGGCTCTGTCGAGACCGAAAGTTGTCTGAGGGCAAGAACTTTGTCTCGCTCCGTACACCTGAGTACTTAGGGTGGAGCTCAGCACATGGCCCGAGAGAGAGAAGTGTCAGCGGAATTCGCAGCTGAGATTTCATGGTGCCTATGTGACACAAGGAGGCGTGAACCTGTACATGAGCTCTGCCTGTCACAGGAAAAGAGAAAAGTGTCACATGGCTGTGGAGACTTAAATGGAAAGTGGCATTGGTCAGGTTCTCGGGTCAGGAAGTACCTTCATTAGCCAGGCGTCACGTATTCGAAGGTGGTGTTGGTTTGGAGTCTCGTCTGGACTGGCCCAGGGAATTGTAGCTGTTGGATTCCATCCCATCCGAGGGAACTCTGTGTCCTGCTCTCCAAACCGTTGACCGCTATTACCCCATCTCACTGCCTGCCCCCAGAAGTTTGCTGTGTATCTTGACCCCCTCCCTGTGAAGACAGGGCACAGTGCCTCGCTCCCCGGTCCCATAGCTGAACGAGGGAGGGTCTAACCTGTGAGGCTCAGCGGTAAACCCCAGAAATAGCATTCTTCTCAGGCGGGAAGCCTTTCCTGCTGGTTCACTAGAGACCCTAACGCATGTGCTGCCACCATGTAAGGGACAGGAAGGTGTCTTCATCATAGTGGAATGTTCACCTTCCCACCTGTCATTCAGAAGACACTGAGTCAGGAGGTTCATACAGGCAGGAACAGCCAGAGGAGCAGCCAGTTCTGCCATCCGCTCTCTGGGGGGCCACTGCAAAGCCTTCTAAGGGATCTCTCCCTGCGACCTTTTTTGAACCACTGTTTTGGAAAAGGTTCAAAACGGCAAATATAGAGTTGTCCTCTGCCCCAGCAATTCCACTCTGAGGAACATGCCTAAGAAGCAAGAAAACATACGTCCACACTCAGACTTACGATGAATGGGCCAAACAGCGTGGCTCACGACGGTCAAAGGTTGGAAATGACTCGAGTGTCTCTCGGCTGATGAACGGAAAACTAAAATGTGGCCTCTCCATACAACAGAACATTCTCCAGCGACATGGAAAAGATTCTTGAAAACATTGTGGTAATGAAAGAAGCCGGTCACAAAGACTGTGAGTTATAGGATGAGGCAGAGCTGTAAAGACAAAAAGTGGATTCATCGTTGTCTGGGGCCAGGGGGAGATTGAGGGTGTGTGTGTGTGGGGGCGGGGTGGACGCTTGTGCGGAACGGCTTGAGGTTTCCACTGGGGGTGATGAAAATGTTCTAAAATGGATTGTGGTGATGGTTGTACTCTATAAATAGGTAAATTGCATGGTATGTGAATTATATCTCAATAGAACTGTTACCAAAAAAACCCCCAAAAAATAGAGGAAAAAAAAGACTAAATCTGCTCATTTCCCTACCAAAGACTTCCCTGGCATGCCATCCACCAAAAATAAAACCCAAGTCCTTTGGCCTCAAAAACAGTCACTTAACAATTCTACCCTATTTTTCAGCCTCATCTTCCACTCCCTTTGATCAGTGCCTAAGTCTCTGGGCTTCTCTTCTGGAACTCTCCATGCTAAGGCTGCCGTGGGAAGCCCGGCCTCGGCCTGGTGTCATTGCCACCGCATTGCCCTCCCGCTGCCGTCCACCTGACAAATGCTGGTTTGTTCTTTGGGACCCAAGATGAACATCACCTCTCCTGTGAAGCCTCTCCCGGCGTTTCTGGGGTGGGCTTCTCTCACTCCAGGCCAGCACAGCACTCTGTTTACAGTCTGCTCTGGTGCTTATCACATTTTATTTTAATTACCTGTCTGCATAGTGCCTTCCCCACTAGCCTGGACCTTGGGCACTGCAAGGACAGAATTGTTGCCTTATTTATCTTTGCACACTTCTCTCCACCCTGTCTCCACCACACATCACTAAACAAATGCACGCACGTGCACGCGCGCACACACACACACACACACACACACACACACACACACACACCAATGCACATGGTTAAGACTAAGCATGGTGACCCATAAGAAGTAGTTAACAGGGGCACCTGGGTGGCTCCGTCAGTTAAGTGTCTGACTTCAGTTCAGGTCATGATCTCGTGGTTGGTGAGTTCGAGCCCCGCATCGGGTTCCATGCTGACAGCTCAGAGCCTGAAGCCTGCTTCAGATTCTGTGTCTCCCTCTCTCTCTGCTCTTCGCCCTCTCATGCTCTGTCTGTCTGTCTGTCTGTCTGTCTCTCTCTCTCTGTCTCTCTCTCTCAAAAATAAATAAACATTTAAAAAATTTTTAAGTAGTTAAGCAATGTGAGAGGGAACATTCGATGTCCCCAAGTGTTAAAGGGAGAGGTGGAAAGAAAACAAAGAAGACGACTCTTTTGCGGGTGCTGAGCACCCTTGCCTAGCAACTTAACTCCGGTTTGGTTTTGTCCCTCACAAAAGATACTGCGTAGCCGAGTGGTCTGATAATCACATTAAATAACAATAGCCCAGTGGTTCCCCTGCATTGGTCACTTGTGTGCCATGTATTATGTCATTAATCCCCGAAGCAGCCCTTTGGGAGAGGCGTGGCCAGGCACGTTTCACAGGCGGGGCAGCTCAAGGAGACCTGTCTCTCTGACCCCATAGCCGGGTCTTCACCGTCTCAAAAACCTGTGTGTAGAAACTGGTGGTTGCTCTTGGTTATTTCACTTTCTTCTTGCTTTCAGAGGACCCTGGAGGGAAACAGCGCCCACCGCCACTCTGGACGCATCTTCCTAGCTTGAACCGTGTTTGGTCCCGTTGCCTTTCAGAATCAGTTAGGAAATCCGGATTTCACCACGCGGCTGATGGACACGTGCTGACTTCCGTTCTCAGCGCTCGGCCCCACCCGGCCTCCCTGGTTTTAGGGCTCAGGTCCCCACCCGCCTCCTTTAAGAGATCTTCTTACACAGCCTTTTTCTGTATCTTTGAGGCCTTACAGGCTGGACCACTTATTTTAACCACATACCTCTAAATGTCACCTTCCACCCACAGACAGAATTGTCACTCTACATCCCTACTCCCTTCTCCTTTTTGCCCACAGATTTGGTGCCATCTTGCAACACAGATTCCGTCCTCCCCGGTCCGTTAGAGCTGCACTTGCAGATGCTCCCTGCAGTCCTACCTGGCTTCCAGGTCAAATACACGTTTCAGAGCACTGCTGCCCGGCCTGTAGCACTAGCTCGGGCCCCTGAGCCCCACCTCCTTCCTCCTGCGGCCTCTTCACCAGCGGCGGCTCCTTCTCAGCCCCCTCTCCCCACTCCCCCACCCGCCTCCTGTGGTCAGGGAGAGCCCCGGACTCTCCTCAGGGCGGGGTGTCAGGCTCCAGCCCTGACTTCTTTCCTTAGCTCCAGTCAAGGGTCTCCAACTGCCTTCCGGGCATTTCTATGTGGACAACCTCAGTGTCACTTAGCATTCAGTCTGTCTAGACCCTGTGAGTGCTTGTTTTTGTTTATTGAGAGCTGTATCTTGAAAACGGTAAAATACCTCTTGCGTTTGTCCACACCTCCACTTTGACCAGGTCTCTATGTCATATAAGCTTGTTTATGCTACCAAACGAGTCAGCAGAGATGGACTGTTCACTTTTCCCAGGAGCTCTCTGTGTCTGTACCTAGGTCGAGATCTAAGTATCCAGACTGTATTTTGTGCCAGGATCCTTTGTACTAAGAGTCAAGAAATTGTCCTCCAGGGCCTACCCTGTGCCCGGCAGTGTGCTGGATACTTCTTGAGACGCAATGGTGGTTGCTACGTGAAGCCTGTCATCTCCCAGATTACAGCATGTACCGTCTCAAAAATAGCATAGCATAAAACCAGACTCATTATCTTCCTCCATGGCTGACAATCATTTCAGTCACTCATGTTTATCACTTCAGGATTTCTGCCTGTTGCTTCTTCGTCTTGCCCTAAACCTGATCAGTCCCCCGTCCCCAGTGCCCCTTGCTCCCACTCTTCCTTATTTGCCATCTCGATGTTTAGCCTTCGTTACTTGGTGACACGGCGTTGGCACTGAGCCCTCGCCTCTGCAAGCCTTCCCACACCCCCCTGCTCCTCTGGAGGACCTCTCAGGCCCTTCCAGATGAACCCCCCCCAACACCAGGGCTCACTCCCTGCTCACAGTGGTCATCACCTACAGCAGCTTCCACAAAATTGTAATCCTGAAGTTCAGAAAAACCATGTGGGTCTTGGAGTCAACTCTCCTACCATGGTCTTCCTCCCCCTCTTGAATTCATCCAGGATGAGGAGCTCAGTCCATCCCAAGCAGTCCACTCCATTGTCACCCTGATTGTTACAAGATCTTGGGTTGACCTGACTTTCTCTTGATCTCCACCCATTAGTTCCAGCTGCCCACTTTCCCTCGCTACTGTCTCCTCCATCGCTTGTCTCTGGTTCCCTAACAGTCCAGAGACTTTCTCAAACTCAACTCCACCTGGTACCCCCCCACCTCCATCAGTCTGAGCCTTCCAGTCTCCTTCTACTGGGCAGAGAGAGGAAAAGGGAAGGAGACTGATTGTAAAAGGGACATGAGTCTCTGTAATGCCCCGAAGGAATGCCTCTCTCCTCTCCTCCCCTCCCCTCCCCTCCCCTCCTCTCCCCTCCCCTCCCCTCCTCTCCCCTCCCCTTCCCTCTCTCTCTCTCACACACACACACACACACACACACACACACTTCTGTTCAGTGTTTGATGTGCACACGCATGTCTTCTGTATTTTTATAATTCTCAGTTCAGCTGAGTTCGGTTTTCTGTGTTCACCCCGTGCTTCAGAGGACAAAATCACACAAGCAGTGCAATATTTGCATTATGTTTAAATTGTTCACTCAAACACCAACCACATTGGAACAGATCCACTTTATTTTTTTAAGGTTATTTATTTTTGAGAGAGAGCAGGAACATTCACAAGCAAGGGAGGGGCGGGGGAGGGGGGCGGGGACAGATGATCCAAATCAGGCACTGTGCTGGCAGCAGAGAGCCTGATGCGGGACTCAGACTTACCACCCGTGAGATCGTGAGCTGAAGTTAGCCCCTTAATCGACTGAGCCACCCAGGTGCTCTCAGATCCACTTTAAATCAGGGAAAACTCTTGTAGTCATGTACTGTGGCACACACACACACACACACACACACACACACACAGTGCTTAAGAGCAAAGTTTAAAAATAGACACACAGGTTAACACTAAAATAATGAAAGAATTGAGCTGGTGTTTACTTCACGGATTATTACAGGTGAATCTGCAATACTCCGGACCTGTGGTCTTCCCGGGGGGCAATTCTGTCTCCCCCCCCCGCCCCCCCCCCAGGGGACATCTGGCAATATCTAGAGACAGTTTTGGTCGTCACGACTGTGGGGCGGTGCTCTGGGCATCTCCTGCTCAGGGACATGGCCCAACATCCTACCACGCTCAGGACAATCTCATCTCCAGAGCAAATAATGATCTGGCCCAAATTAAGGGAGGTTGAGAAACCCTGATGTGCAGCCACTGGGCTATTGTTTTCCCCTCCGGCCTGCCTAGACCTGCACTGCTGTGTCAGTGGGGACCAGTGCGGGCCTGGGAGGCTGCCAAGGGAACGCCCACTCCCAGGGGACCTGGAGGTCTGGGGTCTGACCTCTCTCTCATCTGTGCCCTGACCTCCTGTGCCCCAGGCAAGCCCATTGAGATAATTAGGTCAGAAAAGCAGGCATTTGGCAGAGTACCAGCTGCTGTGTCCTGCTGAGTTTCCCCCCTCCCCCACTGCCCTGGGGGAGTGGTGGCAGGGGGAGGAGAGAAAAACAGAGGCTCGGAAAGTGAGGGAGGGGAAAAGAGTAGGAAGGCAGGGAAGGGGACAGGAAGTGAGGGTTGCATGGTTCTGGCCAGCCAGGAGATTCCGTACCTTCCATCAGCTAATGATGAAACATGTCTCCTTGCAGCTTAGCAAAGCCTTACAGTTTGCAAAGTGCTGTGCACTTGTTACCCGTTAATTCTCACGACCACCCGGTGAGGGGGGTGCGGTGGACTATCAGGACTGTCCTGTTTGAGGAAGGGGACACCGAGTATCGGGGAGGCTCCAGACCCCAGAGGCAGCTCAACACTTGGGAGGCTCTCGAGAATTATGTGCAAGAGGGAGAAAAGGAGGAGCAGAGGGTGACAGAGAGTGAAAAGAAACGAGGCGCTGAGTGTGGAGTTGGGACATATAGAAAGTCTTTGAACGTGATGGCCGCTCCAGGAATGCTTCTGCACCCGTTCATTGGCCTTTAAGAAGATGCATTCTGTGGGAGGAAAGTGAAGGCGTTACTTTCACCTGGTGCAGCAGAAGGAACTCTAGGGCAGGAAGCCAGAGCCCGGTGTATCCCCACTTCCGCCCTGGCTGACCGGGCTGCCTTGCGGTGCTGGACCACAAGGTTGGGGCTTTTCCCCTCTGGAGCTCCTTCTGATTCTGGAATCTCTTCACGTGGCCACAGCCTGTAGCAGCTGGGCAAGAACTGAAGGTTTGTGGCTGCTGTTCTAGCTCATTCCATGGCACCTGCAACCTTCCAGAGGGCTGCCTGCCCTTTGATCTTCCCGGAGACTGAGAAACATGGGGCCAGGAAAGCAAATGCCTCCCTCCCTGGGAAGACAGGGCACATAATCACAGAAAGAGCAATGGATGAGGAATCAAGAAATGTGTACCCTCTTCCAGGATGGCCCGTTCCCTGTCTCTGGGTTCTTCCCCGTGTGGAACATTCCAGGGCCTACTGCTGCGATTGGAATAACGTCTGGTCTCTTCACCTGGACCGAGAGGGTCCACGTGACCCAGACCCCGCCCATCATTCTGACTCTGTCACTCCCTGCTTTGGGCCTCCATCCAGAGACGCTGGCTTGCTTTCTGTCCCTTGAACACACGAGGCGTGCTCTGTCTTGAGAGTTCTTTCCCCAAACACCCACATGGCAGCTCCTTCCCATCACTGGGTCTCTGGTCAGATGTCAGCTTCTCAGAGAACCTTCCCGAACCACACCAGTGACAGTAATCCCACTGTGCCTCCCTGGCCCTTACTTCTCAGCCACTGATTTTGTACTCTTCCTTTACAAAGTTAGGAGAGAACACTGCTGGTGTGTTCTTCCACGTGGATGATCCTCCCGTTGGACAGGACCACAGGGCCAGCCTTTCTCCAGCCTCTACCCCCTTCTCTGCAGGGCGGGGGGTGTCTTGTCTGACCGGCAAGTTTGGAGAAGTTGCTGAGACTACATGGCTCAGCTCCGACACCTTTTTTGAGGGGATCTGCTTCACGCGGGGGGCGCCTGAGCACTGGTCTGCCCTGGACTCCGTGGGGAAGGCTTCGCTCCGCTGCGGGGAGGCCTGTGATGGCCCGCCTCCTAGGCGTGCGAGTCTGCCGGCGTCTAGCACCGGGAGGCGCCTCATTCTCCGACCGCGCTTTGACGAGCAGTAAAGCTGGTGCTTGGGCCTCCGCCGTCTGACTCACACGTCTGCTCTCACTGGTGCAGAGCTCAGGCCAGGGGGCCTGTGCCATTAACCGGCTCTGCTAAACCACAGCATTTACCTCTTCCTGAAATCATCATACTCACTGGTTGATTCATTTGTTTACATGGCTGTTGTCTGCCCCCCTAAAGACACACACACACACACACACACACACACCCCTCTCTCCTTGCCAACCCCCACAGAATGCAAACTCCTTGAAACCAAGAATCCTATCCCTTTTGCTCATATATTCTGTGCCTGGAACAGTCCTTGGTTCGAGTGAAAGTCAAAAGGTATGTGTCAAATGATGGAATTTCCAACTTGCCCGGTAGAATGGGAAGTCGGAATTGGATTCAAGTTGATTTCAAGAAATTTTTAGAGCATTTCTCGCAAACCTAAGATGTAGATGAGATTTGTGTCTATGAAACATGATTTCTCTAAGGTAAGGAAACTGAGGCATAGCAAGGGCGGTGGCTTTCTGAGGATTTCATGGTCACCCCTGGCCAGTAGTGAGGCCTGGATGGCGGCTGCTTTGCACCGGACTCTTCTCCCCCTGAAGAGGCAAAATGGGTCTCTGCCATTTCTTCATTCAGAGAGCCACTGAGTGCCCATTATCCTGGTCCTGGTCTTCCTCTGGGTCTGTCGGGCCCTGCGTGGTTTCTGTTCCATCCAGCTCTGGGCCCCGAGGACCTTTCATCTGCAGACTCAGGCTCTGCGAGGCTCTGAGTGGACACTGGCTCCTGTGTGGGGCACGTGAGAGCTCCGTTCATACCGGGGCACAGTCTACATTGTGCTCTCCTAAGCCTGGTATCTGGTGGGCCTGGGTCCACTGCGCGCTCACCAGCCGTCAGCTGGCCCTTCTCGGGATGGCCCAGGCAGCGCAGTGGGCTCCTGCCCTGGTTTCCTGGTAGGGTCTGGGGCTGGAGAACGAACCCGCACCCCTGTTCACGCGGTCAAGTTCCCCCCATCTTACCCAGGCCTCGCAGGGTCTGTCCGGCCCTCCTGGGGTCTGTACCCGGCCCTATACCTAAGCCACTGCAGAGGGTTCTGAAGCAAAGTACAGAAGCCTTCCTGAAGCAGAGCTCGGCCTCCTGACAGATTTCTAGAGTCTCCACACCGTATGCCAAGTCCTGTTTGGACATCAGGGCTGGCCTGGTGCCAGTCTGAGCTCACCCTGTGGGAGGTGGGCCCAGGATTACTGCCTGCACTGTTTCTCAAAACGTAACCCTTTAGACCTACCCAGCCCACCTGCCAGACTCCTCCTGCGCTTCCCCGTCAGCCCCTGCCCCAACCGTCCATGGAGGCCCGTGCTGCCAGAGCAGCGGCCCCTCCCTCGGGGCGGCCTCCCCCCTCCGCGCTGGCTGGCCGTTCTCCAAGAAGGCCCTTTGCCTGAGCGTTCCAGCTCTCTGCCTCAACTTCTCTCTCCTCCCTCAGGCCCTTCCTGTAAATTTCACATCTGAAACAAATATTGATTTCCATACTAATGCCCCTTACTAGGGTTGTAAGACACACACACATTCTCTCTCTCTCTCTCTCTCTCTCTCTCTCTCTCTCTCACACACACACACACACACACACACACACACACACACAAAACAAAAAGCATGGTCCTGCTCCCACTTCTGGAAATGAATGAGGCGAAATAGAAAAAGCACAGAGGGGGGAAAAAAAAAAAGATGTGGCTTCTGGGCACAACACGGCAGTGCTGTTATTTTCAGAGTCTCTCCCTGACCCTGGCACTGAGTTAAGAGCTCAGGTGGTGTGGGGAACAGGAGACCCAAGACGGCTGTTTTCCCATTAAAAAAATAAAAGGGGGTATTCTAACTTTTCCATCTTGTTACCAGAAATGGGAGTGAAAGACCAGGGATCTGCCCAGATTCGGTGGCTGCAGGACCCCCACGCCCTCCCCCAACTCCCTTTTCCCTTGGCTAATAAGTAATCCCGAGAAGGCTTGTGCACTTTGCTTATTGTATTTGGCTGAGAAATACATTTTCTTTATCACCCCCAACCTCAGGCACATGCGTTCTGATATCCATTTGTATGCCTGAGCGCATGGAGCAACGGGGTTTCAAGTCATTTTCCGGGGAGCTGCAGGAAGTGGAAGGTCACTGGGCACAGCAAGAACTTGGCTCCCTGGGGCGGGGGCGGGATAAGACGCCCCAGGCCTGGTCAGTCCCTGTCTCAGCTCAGCATCCGTCTCCCAGCCACCGAGGCGGGTCTCTGGACACCTAGCGAGTTCCACGTCTTCTTCCCGCTCCCTCCCTCAATCCACAGAACTCCGTGTTCACATCCCCTAGAATTTGCATATAGCAGGGCAATTTATTGAGGCTTTAATGGAGCAGAATAACTGACTCAGAAATTACCTATGTCTTGTTTTTCTCCGCAGTAGGCCCAACACAAAGGCACGAAAGGTATTTCCTTCCCTCCTCTCCACCCCTCTTTCCAATCCCTTCCGCAGGCCTTTGTGGACTTGCGGTCTACATTTCTTCACTTGGTTAATATCGTTTACCTCTGTTTCAGAGCACAAAGCAGAAGTCGCCAGGTGCCATGTTTTCTGTTAAAACTGGGGGCAATCAAGTGATTAAGTAGGATCTGTCATACAGGGGAGCATCTTGGTGGCTCAGGGGTTCAGGGTTTGAGAAGGAGAGGGCTGGCCAAGCAGGAGGGGCTGCCTCTGACCCTGGGGAGCATGGCTGAAAGGGAAAGGAGGAGAAGGAGGGGGTTTACGGTTTCTAGAGAAGCAGACACCAGGGAACACAGCACCCTTGAGGAGGGAGATGTGCAGTGGGGAGAGCTGCCTGGGTGGCTGTGAGGACTGAGCGCCTTGGCCGTGGCCTTGGGAGCCTCCGTGAAGGCCTCCGATGACTAAAGCAGCACAGACAGCACCAGCTCACCTGTGTGGGCCTGGGCAAGGACCACGCGGGTGTCTGAGGACCAGACTGAGGTCACCTCACCTCCACCCCCTGAGACCAGAAAAGCCCAAATGTTTTTTTTTACTAAGTATGAGGGTACCCTAAAAACACGGCAGACACTGGCAAGCTCGGGGGTGTTCTGAGCATGTGTTTCTAGGTGCTCACCAACCCACCCGCTTGCCTCCAGAGAGCTCAGTGGCAGTGGTTACCCTCTGCGGGCAGGGGTGAGGTGGGTTTTCAACAGCTCACACGGGCTCCCGGGAGCCACCTAAGAATGTCTGCAGCAGGAGCCAGCAGGCATGTACCCGAGGGGCCTCATCCCGTCATTGGACCATCGGACGGGTTTCCTGACTCTCTGCGTTCTGCTTATTCCTCCGCTTTACTGTTCTCTCACCTTTGGCTCACGTCTGTGTCTATGATCCTATTACCTCCTAATCAAATCTTAGTGTTTTCCTATTAATCTCTGGCTTCAGCCTCCTTGCCTTTAGGATTGAATACATGTTTTTGGTCCTTCCTATATTAAATTTTGGCTGCTCTTGTTTTCGGCCTTCTGGTGCCTAGCCTCACGTTGGAACTGATAGCTGTGTTCCACTGTCCTCTCTTGAGGCTTCTGAGCACATGCAACTGAACCCCCGTCCCCCCGATGCAGCCGTCCCCTGACCTCAATCACTCTCACGGATTCCTGTAGCTCTTTGACCCCGGGCTCCTAAATCTTCTCCCCACCTGAGTCTCTGTCGTCATTCCAGATGGCTAACTCATCCAATAACTTAACCTCAAAGTTTTGTGATTTCCTTTTTCTTCAACAAATTGAACCTCCATTCCATTTAAGCGACCCACCGCCAAGCCAACGCCCTAGAACTTGTCATCACGGAAAACTGTTCAATTGCCAAATTCAAGAAGCCCACTTTCCAAACCCAACTTTCTCTTTCCATCTGTGACTCCTTTGGCACAGATCCTACCCTCCTCAGGACCTCTCTGCTCTTGCATCCCTCCCATCTTCTCCTGACCAAGGTTGCTTCCTTCACCTCCAGATTCAGCCCTGGAGCCATTTCTCTGTGAAGGCTAGTAAATACGTGGCATTATCCGTGCTAGGTCCTACGGAAAGTTCTGAATGTGTACTAACTCTCTTCATTTTTTAAAGTCAGTTTACAGAGAAAGAAAATGAAGTCAAGTGAGTTGCCCAAGGCCTCCCAGCCGGAGCCAGCTGCATAATTTGCAGGGTAAAGTGAAAATTCAGGGCCCCTTGTTCAAACATTGGGTGTGTAGGGGAGGCTGGAGGGAGATGGCCTTAAAGGTACTAATAGATGAAGTTTTCTCTTTAAAAAATATTTTATTACAGGGGCACCTGGGTGGCTTGGTCAGTTAAGCATCCAAGTCTTGATATGGGCTCAGGTCACGATCTCACGGTTGGTGAGATGGAGCCACACTTCGGGCTCTGCGCTTACAGTGTGGAGAGTGCTTGGAATAATCTCTCTCCCTCTCTCTTTCAGCTCCTCCCTCTGTCTGTCACTCTCTCTCAAAATAAGTAAGCTTCAAAAGGATTAAAAATATTTTATTACTTATAAAACGTAACAGGAGAAATCATCCTTCTAAGTAAACTTAAAATTTTAAATTAATTAGCATAAGTTTTACAGTTAATCTTTATATTATGCAATGCCAGTCTTTCTTTTTTTAATTTTTTAATGTTTGTTTATTTTTGACAGAGCGAGGGGAGAGGGGCGGAGAGAGAGACAACAGAATCGGAAGCAGCTCCAGGCTCTGAGCTGTCAGCACAGAGCCCGATGCGGGGCTCGAACTCACAGACCATGAGATCACAACCTGAGCCAAAGTCAGACTCTTAATTGACTGAGCCACCCAGGCGTTCCACAGTGCCAGTCTTAAATGCAAATATAAGAGCATTTAACTCATACTCAGAACTATGGCACTTCATAGCTTGGATGTGCATTTGTACTTGACTCTGACCAGAACGGTGGAAACGTGATATGCACACCTTCCATCAATCCTCCTTATCTTCAGCTTACTAGTGAGTAAGGAAAGACAGAGGAAAGGGAACTTTGGGTTGCCCTATCTTTCCCTTTCCTCGGATGGCAAGATTTGCGGCATAAATGGATGGCTAATGCAGGAAAGTAAGGGCTTGAGGAAGGTTATGATAGCACTCCTTGATTGGTTGTCTTTCTTAGAATGCCATTGCCCCATGTCCAGGTCAAGTTCTTGGTAAAGGGCAAGGGTGGCCTCCTTGGTGCCGTCAGTGCCCTCCTTGCTCAGTTATATACATGTTGCCATGAAACATGAGCACGGGAGTTGGTGGATCCATGACGCAAGAGAGGCCAACAAGACTCAAAGCGACTACAAATTAAGCACGCCCTAAAAGCCACACGGCTTCCGGAATGCTGTCTGCAAATGAGGCAAGGCCTGCGCATGGGTGCACATTTCCTCTGCCCACACACAGTCTTCACTGTCCCCTCAGACTTAGCAAAACATTATTTGCAGATAAAATTATTAAGAATTTCAAGACAGTGTCACCAGAGTTTTTAACCAGGTATAGGACCTCTCGAGTGCAGGGCCCTTTCAGCAGCACCTCTCATGCACCCAAGATGCCAGCCCTGCCCTCAGTTCTCAAGTGGTCATGTCAGGATTTGAACCCGTGAGCTCGGTTCCAGAGTCCAGGCTATGAAGCACCATAACTGCGGGATCTCTCTTGAGCAGGACCGCTCCTGTCACCATACTCGTTTAGCTTGGTCTTCTTCACCCCTGCTGCCGAGAATGAGAGATGGCTTCACGCCAACGAGATCGGGAAGAATCCCGTAACTAGCTGATTGGAACCATCAGCCTATTTGCATTCCTTTTATCACGCTCCAGTGAGCTCCCTTCCCTGTTTCATGGTGGCTCTTCTGAACCATTTTTCAAACCTCTTCCCTGGATTTGAGTCTCCTTATTCCAACTACGCCACAATTTCTCTATGTCGATACACTGCATTCTTAATAATCATGTATTTTGTTCAAATGCATCAGAATTTGCTCAGCCATTCACTTAATTGCTGCACACCTTAGTTACTTTTAATTTTTCCTTTAACATTAAAACATTGCAATGAATAACGTTCATCCCTTACTCTTAAGAAATGACCTTGCCTCCAAGTTTAAAGAAGAAAATCGAACATGACAGGTATGAAATTTTTCTTTCCCAAATTGACATGCCTCCCATTTGAGTTTAGGCCCTCTGCCGCTAGCTGGGTTCCCTGGGAAGCAGACTCTGAGGAGTTCGAAGTTCATTAGGGGGTGCTCTCTGGAACCACACCTGTGTGGGGAGGGGTGTGATCAAGATTGAGCCTAGGGATAAACGGAGCTGGGGTGCAGTACACCAAGGTCTCGGCCAACCCCGAAGAGAGCTCTGGAGTGGAGTGGAAATGGCCCTCAGCACTGTTTGGGTTGAAAGGGTGGAGCGGGACCTTCACAGTGTATAGGATGCCCCCAAAATAGGGTGTAGCCTTGCACGAGGCAAGTGTTTTCAGCTGAGGCCATTCTCAGAGCAGAGGGGATGCCCAGTATTGGGGAGCGAAAGCCTACAGTCCTGAAGGGCAGATGTGGGCAGCGTAGTCCAGCATCGGGTCGCCTTCCCTCCCACCCCCAGGAGAGAGACAATCTTCCTCTCTTCCAGGACAGACCCCGCCATCAGCCGAAGGCCAATCCAACCACATGCACTCTTTACTCCTTCCTCTTGTATTTCCCTCAAATTGGTTCTCCCCACTTTTCCTCATCTCTTCAATTTCTTCTCTAGTAACAGGCCCTTTAACTCAGCCTAAAACACGCTCAAGTCTCCTCCCATTGTTCAGCTCGGCTTCCCTCAGACCTACTGTCCTCTCATCTTCCTGCCCACCGCGATGCCCCAGAGAGCTGTGCCTACATGTCGTCTCCCTCCCTGTGCATTCACCTCCCAGACTGGAGCCATCGGCTTCTGTCTCCTAACCCTTCCTGACCTTCACCCACTGAGGTCTCTTAGACCAGCTCATTTTTGTGCCCGGGAACTGCTCCTCAGCCCATCAACTGCCTGAATTCTATGTAGCACACACCAACTGGCTACTTCTTTCTTTAAGACACCTCTCTTACTTGGGTCTTTGTTGCGGGACGCTGCCGACTAGTTCTGCCATAGCTTCTCCGTCCCCCCGTCCCGGGCTCCCTCACCGACTCCACAGAGGTCATCCTTTTCTAGAACTCAGTCTCTGTTTCGATCTCTACCTGCTCTTCCTGGTTGATTTCATCCGCCCTCACCAACGAGCCAATAAGTCCTGATTTCTTCTCCTCACTACTAACCTCCGCCTAAGCTTCAGATCCACTCATTTTGTAAATACGATCTTCATCATCCAATACTTCAGATCTTCAGTTACTTTTTGAAATTGCACAGAAAAACCCCACATGGTTTCTGCAGAACATTTGGAAGTGAGGGTATGAGAAAAGAAGACAAAATACAAAAACCTGCAATTCAAACTTCCAGAGATAATCACTACTGATATTCCGAATTATACTTATCTCTCTCGACTTTTTCTGTGCAAAATACTTCACTTTGGCTGTGAAAGTGTATTTTTTCCAAAAATCATAATTATACTTTACCTAATGGCTTGCTAATTCTTTTTGTTTAATTTTTGTATTTAATGGGGCACCTGGGTAGCTCTGTCGGTTAAGCCTCCAACTTTAACACAGGTCATGATCTCGCGGTTCCTGAGTTTGAACCCCGTGTCAGGCTCTGTGCAGACAGCTTAGGGCCTGGAGCCTGCTTCAGATACTGGGTCTCCCTCTCTCTCTGCCCCTCTCCTGCTCACTCTTAGTCTCTCTCTATCTCTCTCTCAAAAATAAACATTAAAAAGTAATAAAAATAAAATTGTTATAATTCCAGGTTATTGAATGGGTATACAGCATTCCACAGTACAACTGTATTACATTTTTTTAAACTTTTCTTCCAATCTCTTCCATTTGCCTTGTTTCAACATTTCCCACTCCCAAAAACAACACAGCAGTGTAGCATTCTTGTAGCTAAACACCTGAGAACAAACACACAGATACTTTTAAGGCTGTTCAAAGAGATCGTCAAGGTATCCTCAAACAAGATTGGACAGGCGTATATTCCCAGCAGCAGAGGGTAAGAGTATGATTCCCCAAACCCTTGCTAAGAATAAATAAACAGCATTGTTTTTACTCTTGCCTCTATTTTTTCCTCATCATTTCAAGAGTATTTCTTTATTTTTCTCTTTGTTGATTGTCCCCTTGCATATCTTATTTTTTGGAAAGTTGCATTTTTGTTGTCTTTGTCCATTTTATTCCATAAAGATGTTCTCTTTGTTATTGATTTATAAGAAGCACTATTTCTAAGTACCAATAGTGTGGCCACAACTAGATTTCCCCAGAGCACTTCAAGAGCGAAATTTCCAGAACCGAACTGATTATCTCCCTCACAAAAACCAGTTACCCCTGTATTCCCTCTCTCAGTTAGCAGTGTCATCGTCTCCCAAGTTAGCCGAGACAGAAACTTCAGGAAGGAGCACGTCCTCTCTCTCTGTCTTCAAATCCAGTTACAAAGTCTTCTCCACTTATCCTCAAACACCACCCGGACGGCACCTGTCCCCTTCTTTCAACCTCACAGGGGGCCCACACCGCTCTCCGTGCAACGTGATTGTTCCTTCGCATGTGAGTGTGAGGCCCTGCACACTGGTGTTCCAAGTCACTTTCATGCTCGTCTACGTCATTCCAGCCTTTGCTCCTGCCTCTATTCCTACAGAGCACTGTTGCCCCCGCCTGCCTGCTCTTACACAACTTCACGTCTGAGCTTTTTTGCCTAAAGCCACCTGGTCACCACTGAAGACGTACAGCACATCTTGCCCCTGGGAACCCCTAAGAAGTAAGTCAAGCATGCAAGCTTTGGATCTTCAGCTAGCCAGGAACTGGGATGAGAAGCTGTCCCCTTAGAGCTGGAAACCTGGCTCAAGACATTGCTGAAAGAGTTCTCCGGGGTACCGTGTAATACCTCAGAGACACACTACCTGAGTTCAAGTCCCCGCTCTGCATTTCCTGGTTCTGTTCCAAGGCAAGGCACTTGGCACTCTGTGCCTTAGTTTTCTCATCTTTGAATTGGTCTTCACAATCATGGCTCCTTACGGGTTCTAATAAATTAATATGTATAAGCACTCGGGAAAGTGCCCATCATGAATTAGAGCTAGCCATTATTCACTGTTACCGGAATAGATGCTGAATTTGGGGTAACTAATGTCAGTGCCATCCGACTATACACGTAAGTGGTTAATTGGAAGAAATGCTAGAATGTAGGTGCAAGGTCTTTGATAAATGTAAAGCTCTGTGGAATTGTCTGGTGTTGCTATCTTAGTTTCAAGCCAGGTTAAGTCTGTCTACTTCCCAAAAAGTGAATGCTGTGGTCTAACTCTTAAGATCATTAAAAGAATTAAGAAAGATTTTTAAAACATTGTTTATACCCATCCCATTCCAAAATGGTTTCTGAGCAGTTAAATTCAAGCCTAAAACGGATATGAAAGTAAGAGCACTTAGGAATGCGACATCCTGGGCCGCCTGGGAGGTTCACCTCGGTTCAATGTCTGCCTCCTGATTTTGGCTCAGGTGGTGATTGCACGGTTTGTGAGTTTGAGCCCCGTGTTGGGCTGTGAGCTGACAGTGCTCGCAGCCTGCTTGGGATTTTGTCTCCTTCCCTCTGGCCCTCCCTGACTCATGTTCTCTCCCTGTCCCCACAAAATTAATAAATAAACATTAAAAAAAATAAGAATGAGTCATCCTGGAGTGTAAATCCAGGTCCTCCCCCGTATTAATACAGTGACTTTTCCAAGCCCTAAAGATACATGTCAAGCACCGAGCATTCAGAAAGGATCACTACTGTCATTTGGTTGAAAGAAGAGCACAGCAAGGCAGTCTCGGCAGGAGGAGTGAATGGATGTTCCGAGGAAGGAAGGAAATGTTGAGGGATACCGAGTTCATTCAGAACAAGCGGAGGCCGATGGCCACACTTCCCAGGGCCAGACCTCGGCTGAGACGCTGCCGCAGACTGAATCTCCAGGCCCTCATGATTTCAAATGCTGCTCTTTTGGCCTTATTTCATTCAGACTTCTGCCATAGCTAATTATGTTTATGTCTGCCTCCTGCATTGTACTGCATCTTCCTTGAAGTCAGGGACCCCGTCTTTGTAAACGCGTACAGTCTGAACCACCCGTACATGTTTGCTGAATGAATGCAAGGAAAAAAACCCATCTGCCCAGTGAACTCTTAGACACACGGTAAGGCCCAGTTCTCACTAAAGACCCTGAGCTGAGACAAGAGTAGAGTATTCTTTCAGGGAGAAGATTGAGAATCCCGGTCCCGGAGAAACATTTTCCAGAATCATGGAGATCCAGAAAAGCTGCCAAACCGGACTCCTGAGACCTCAAGACGGCAGCGGAGACCGGCCAAGCTGTGGTTACACACGGGGGGGGGGGGGGGGGGGGGGGGGGGGGGGGGGGGGGGGGGGGGGGGGGGGCTCTGCCGTCAGGGGGCTCGGCGGTGCTGAGCAAGGCCCCGCCACTGTCCCCCAGCCCGGCCAGCGTCGCACGTTGGTTCAGCCGCACACTCTTCCTGACAGTAGTCACAGTCTCAAACCTGCTGGCTGGGTCTCGGCTTCCTAGAGTTTCCAGGGGGTTTCTGTTGCTGTGGTCTGGCTTCATCCTAGTCCCCTCCCTTCCTTTGTTTTATTCCAAACCTGTCATCCTAACAGTTGACCGTAAGGAGCTGCTCAGTGCTCATTTGACAAATAACAAAATGTAGTGTCTGAAGGTTTCCAAGGGCTTGCACCTCCAGGAACCGTAAGGGCCTCTGCTGTCATTGCTCAAGAGTATTCCCCACTGCCCGTGGGACTCTTGACCCACCGTTAGTCTGGACTTGGAGGCGCTAACCCTCCTCTCTACAATTAGATCCAGATCTAGAATGTAAGGCTCTCCTGGGGGGGAGGAGCAGTTCCCAGGGGTTTCTACGACAAGTTGCATCTGACCAGGAAGCTTGGCAGAGGTGAGACGGTGCAGGCACGTGCGTGCAGAAGACAGCTAGTGATGGCTGCAGGCCCGGGCAGGGCGGAGCCGCGGCCAAACCCACGCGTCTGTGTGTGGCTTCCTTCCCCTTTTCTTCTTTGTTCCCTTTCTCCTCGTGACTGTTTTCGTTCCAGGACCTGGAGAGTCAGAGACACCCAGCAGATTGCTATTTCCTTGAGTGTTGCAGCAGCCGGTGCTCAGATTAGGCCTGTGGTTCTGATCGGACGCATTTGCAATTCCTGAGGCCGTCGGGTCCTTGCAGTGCCAGCCCCGATCACATCTCTGCGGGCTGCTGGTCTTGTCCCGTTGGAGTGTGTCAGGGCTGGGCGGGGGCAGGGAGCGGCCACAGAGGGCGAGCGGGAGGAGGGAGCCACACACAGGGGGCCTTTGTCTCCAGGGCTCTGCACTAAAGCAAGCACAACCTGAAATACAAGAAGAGATAGAAGAGGGTGGGGGGCTGTCCTGGGTCCCAGTGTGAAGGAAACAGCCTGCTCTCAAGTTATCAGAGTCTCGGGATACGATGTAATTTCTTCTCAGGCAGTGCTCTGATCGCCTGACCAGCGGGAAGGCTGGAAACCCAGCGAGCCCCGCGGACGGAGAAGGCACAATGAGCCTGATATCATGGGTCCTGGCCTGAGGCTCAGGTTTCTTCCGGCTCCGGTGTAGGGCACGGACAGGCCTGGCGCCTTCCCGCTGGGCTTGAACCCAACCTCCAGCCATCCTCTTCCAACCACGGTCCTGCCTCCCCCCCCCCCCCCCCCCCCCCCCCCCCCCCCCCGCCTTGCTCTTAAGTCCCAGCAACACTTGGCCTCTTTCATCAGGACCATAGAGAGTCCACAAGGCACAGAGGTGACTCCGGCACCAGATGTTAAATGAAAATTTCTGCCAAGAATCCCGAAATACCCAGGGTCCAGAAAGTGTCTGGGCAATTCCCTGGTCCGAGGGTGAGCCTCCAGTCAACCCCCCCAGGACGTGCCCCAAGCCCCCTAAAGTCTCCGCAGAAAGTTCTGTCCTCACCCCATTCTGATACCTCCCAATTCCCACATACCCTTCCCACTTCAACCTGAGCCCCTTTCTGGCCTTTCCGGCCCCAGAGGGCAGGAGCTGCCTCTCTTGCGCGAGATCTTTCCCACGCACACACCTGCCTCTTTCAGCAGGGCCCAGAAATCCGGAGAATTCAGAGGAGATGAGCCTCCTGTGGGTGGGGCAGCAATGTCTTACGTTCTGAGAAACAGACAGGCCGACTCCGGTTATCCAGGCACACACCAGGTGTCATTTCAGTTATCTGGGTCATTGGGGCCAGGAGGCCCTGGCCACAGAAAGTGACCTTTCCTTCCCGGCCAAGTCACGAGGGAGAAAACACTGCTGGCGGAGTGTCCGGTTTCTCGGGGTGGACAGCAGGGAAGGGCTGGACCGACCCCCAGAGGCCTGAGGCTTCGCAGAGGGGCCGCGTAGGCCTATGACCGCCCCTGTCCACCCGCAGGAGGACGGGTTCGGAACTCCTTGAAGGGGTAGCGGGAGGAAGTGATGTCATTATTCCTTGTCTTTGCCCCCCCCCCCCTGCGCTCTTGGTGGGAGAATGGCCCCAATGTGAGGTGAAGGACTGTGAGGCTGAGCTGACAAGGAGCTACGGGTTGGCTGTGGGCTGCCCACAATTTTTCTTAATTAGCCGTGGCATCTTGCCCATCATCGAAATAAATAACAGGTGTCCCTTAAGGACACCACATGAGAGGCGCCATTTATCGCCATTCTGAAAGGAAACTGACAACATGACGGGTGACACAGCAGAAATAATGAAGAAAAATGGCAGCGGGCAAGGAGAGGCCCCATTGGAGGGACCTCACCGCACATCCCCAGGGAAGCCCCTGCCCAGGGCTCCCTTTGGGAGAGCAGTGCCTCCGAGGTAGGCCTCTCCTCCTGGAAAGATTTACATCTTCCATTAGCAGGAGGCAGGTGCCATGCGGTAGCATTTCAGGGTCATCTGCCCTCCCTCCTGGCCCATCACGGGTCACCGCCAATGTGGGTCAGAGCCCATGAAATCCCACGTGGAGAGTTTCATTATTTTAGAGATTTCAAGTTCAGGCAACTCTAATTTGTCTGTGTGGATTATCTCTGCCAAATGTTAGATTGTAGGCCACCAATGCACCACCTGACGCCCTCCTGGCCACCCTCCTCGTGTGATCGTTGGTACTAGATCCGGTCCAAAGGCACAGAGGGTCTCTCTCCTGTCGAAGGCTCATCTCCCTACCTGTGCCCTGCGCCCTCATCAGGAATATCTCTCCATCCGTTTCCTCCTCCCTAACCCTTTCCTTTAACTCCTTATATTTGACTCCCTTGGTCCACTCCCCTCCAGACTCAAAACTACTCGAGTCTCTCCCATTAAAAGGAAACCCAAGCTGCACCGCCCTGCAGCCTGCATTCCTCTCTAGCTCTCCTAGTCTCCTGCCTCCCGCCTTCTCGGCCAGCTTTTCCAGAGCATCCTCACTTCTTATGCCTCCTTCACACCACAGCCTACTTCGGTTGGCTTTTGCCCCAAGATCACTAAAACTTCTCTTTCCAGAATCAGCCAGGCTGTTCTGTGACTAAACCCCTTAGTCCCTTTTCAGCCATACCTTCCTGACCATTCCTCTTTCCTAGAATTCATTTCCCTCTTGGCTTTGGAGAAGCCCCTCTTCTCAAATTCTATTTCTGTTTCCCCAGCTACTTCGCAGATCCCATGGTAGCGCCTTTCCTACTGCCTAGCCCGTGAGCACCAGGCATCTTCATGGCTCCTTGCCACTCTCATTCTTCATGACCTTCCCGGGCAGACCCGTGGATTCAGTGATCTCACATCTCCTGATAATTCCCAAGTCTGAGTTCATAGGCCAGACTTCTCCTTGAATTCTACCTTCATACTTCGATTGTCTACTGGAAACCTTCCTGTGAATATTCCCTAAGCACGTCACTTCAAATGTGTCAAGAACTGAATTGCCCTCTCTTTCTTTCATGCTCGTGTGTGTGCACACACACACACACACCCAGCCAGACCTCCTGCCCGGGAAAGGCACCACAGCCCATCCTGTAAGGGAATGGCGGAGCTAGAAGCCCGGCAGTCTTTACACTGCTTCGGGTAGCCTAGCCCGGTGCTCTGAGAGCAGCCGGCCACACCACGCTGGCTGGGACCTTGGCGCAAGCCCAAAGAGTCTAGTGTGCATATATATGTCTGTCCACACAAAACCAGGCAAAAGCAGATGAAGGTCTGAGGGATTCTAGAGATCGGAGATCAAGTGAGGCCAAAGGGAAGGGCTATATTGGGGCTACCTACATCTGTAGGTAGCAAGACTCTTGCAGTGAGCAGGAATGTGGAGGGACGGAATCAGCCCCAGGAAAGAAGGCAAACAGTATTCCATCCTAGAGATGCCATCACTGTTGAATCTCAGGGCAGGAGTTCCAGCTGCTGGGGATTTAAAGGTCACACCAGACAGGCAGCCCAGAAAATGATGGAGTGAGAACAAATTCTGGAGCAGAGCACCTGAGCAGAAGTCTTGGCCTGTGGGCTAATAGTAGAAGCACAGGAAATGCTCGGCTTTGTCAACCTCTGGGTACCCAGGGGGTCATCCAAGCACAATCTTGGGCCTAAGAGAGAGTGATTTAGTTCCCATCTCTTGGATACAGGCTTTGCCACCACGAAGACCACCTTAGAAACTAAGAAGCTCATGTTCCCCTGAAAATCCCTTTGAAAGATGGCGTGATGGGAGAGAGCTAAGGCAGGAGAACACGTCAGGGAGACCGCCAGCCACTTTCTATACAAGGCCTCGTTTGTGTGCATTTCACACTGTGGCATCTGGGGGTCACTTGTCTGTGCCTGGGCGCAGTTTGGTTTGGTGTTGCGTGTTTGAGGAATGAGTAGACCAGGGTGGCTGAGGGGCCTTTCTATGGAGTGGCAACAGTGGGGTGTTGTCCTACCAGGGTTTTGGCCTCGAGCTCAGTGATGGACCCAAAGGGGCTTTCTAGTGTTTCAATGGAGTCCTGTTGACAACAGCGAGAAAAACAGCCTTGGTGATGTAACACATGTGGGAACAGAGTGCATGCTAAGTATAGACACAGCGTGGACCTTTGTGTAGTGATTGAGAATGTCTTTTGTTTGAGGACGTGGCTACACACTGGCCCCCGCGCCTGCCTTCCGATGGTCACACCAGGGGAGTCCGGAGAAGCCGGGGACAAAAGAGGACTAAGGAAGGAAGGAGAGAAGTAACAGTTTCCTTTCTTGTACATTTGCTAGGTCATTACTGGGCCTCGAGCTCCTGGTAGGTGCCAGAGGAAGGTCCCTCCCTCACGGGGTTCACAGATTTGAGGAAACGCATATGGAAATACGACATTCTACTATAATACTGCATAGCAAATACGACAGTAGGAGGAATGGTGATCCCTGATGTGGCCGGAGTGCTTATTATGTCCCATTATATTTGTGCAAAATCCTCTAAATGCTTTAGAGTGTTTAATCCTCCTCGTAGGCCTGTGAGGGAGGCACCATTACTATTTCCAGGTTACAAATAAGGAAGTCAAGGCTTCCAAAGGTCAAGGTGAGGTAACTCATCTGAGATTACGTAGCTATGAGTTGAAGAGCTGAAATTCAAATCCTTGCTGTATGAGCCCAGAGCCCCTTCAGCAACCCCTCCACCTGCGGCTGCTTCCCCAGGTAAAGGCAGAGCAAAACCAGGACAGAATGACCAAGTCTTCCCCAAAAGTTGAGGGATGGCTGCAAGGAGGTGATGACCGCAGTGGCATCCCGATAAATCAGTAGGCATTCTTGGGGTGTGGGAGGAGACGGGGGCATTCAAGGAGGAGAGAAAAGCATATACAAAGGCACAGTCCATTTGGAGAACTGCTGAGTACGTAGAACTCCAGCACACACGTCCACATCCACGCGCTCGCTCACGGCCACATATGGGTACACGCTCACATGTGCACGTGCACGCACACATGTGTACACATAGCCTTCCACAGTCTTACACACATCTGTACACTTGCTCTCACACACACACATGCACACAGCCAGACCCACGCACCCACACACATGCGCACACACGCTTTCCCTGGTCTGTGAGATGTCAGCCTGAAGGATAGATTCATTCCCCTTCATCTCTCCTTTCCAGGCTCCACCTTCCATGGTCCAACCATAGGAACAATCACATTCACTGAGTGCCTCTGTGCTCCGGGAACTGTGCTCTGTGCTCTCTGTGCACTACGTTAGAGCTCACGAAAAGCGAACAAGGTGGGTATTGTGATCCAGATGTGGTAACAGGGCCTCAGACAGGCTAAAGACCTCCCCGGGGGCCACATGGGAGAGGAAGATTTTAAAAGCAAGTCTCTGTTTCCAGAGCCTGAGTTATTTAAGCTACCAAACTGCCTCTCCAAATATAAAAGCGCCCGGAGCAGGCCCTTTTATAGGAATAGCCACGCTCGTGCCTGGAGAGCATCGGGCTAGAGCTGACAATCCAATGCGATGGACCCCACCAAGGCTTTCCCCCTCCAAGCCCCAGAGGAGCCTGTCAACTCTTGCCAGGATATGGAAGAGTCACGAGAAAAATGTGGGTGTCTCATATCACAGTGGTGACAACCACCACTGTCGTCACGGAAGTTCAGAGCTCAAACTGATCTTGAGGAGATAACAGAGTTGTTGGCCAACGGCTCATGGATTGGTATCCAGAGACTCAGACAATAGGACAGGCCGGCTTCCAGATAACAGAGTTGTTGGCCAACGGCTCATGGATTGGTATCCAGAGACTCAGACAATAGGACAGGCCGGCTTCCAGGCCTGCACCCTTCCCCCTGACCCTCCTACCTCCCTGTACTTAGAGCACCGTTTAGAAATCGCCACCATGGGTACTTTTTATTACTTAACTTGTATGGGCAAATACGTAAGGCTTGAATAGTTTCCAGGTACGAATTTGTTTTGTTTCTCTGCACATGCTCTAGTTCCCAGGAATGCACAAGGCTGAGTGAGGGCATGGTGAGATCCCACCTTAACAGATGGCCTCCTTGTAGCCCAGAGAGATTAGCTGAAGCAAGAAGCTTAGAAGAACATCTTGAAGACCAGATTCTAGGTCTCCTATGTCCCAGATCTGGCCCTGCCACATTGGTGCACTTTTTTCTCTTCATGTTATTTCTTCAGAAGATCAGCCCCTCTTCCTGCCCTGACTTTGCAGGCCCCACCTCAGGTCCGTCTCCCTTCTGAGTCGCTTTTTTCCTCTTTACTGTATCCCTTCCTTGATTCTCCCACTCGGTACTGAGCTGATTTATAGGCCAGAGTCGTCCCCTGGGCTGGGCAGAAAAATAGCAAGGAGACAGATTGATGATCCCTTCAGCACTGCCCAGGAAGATGCCAGTGCAGGAGTAGGGCTGTGGCCCAGCAGGAGCTGGGGAGCCCTGCATCCCTATCCTACCGTGACGACACGGAACGGGAGCACACGCAGCTCATGCCAAGACCTGGTGTTGGGCACAGGGAGAAGAGACTGGAAGGGTTCTGCCACTCACTGCAAGTGCCACTTTCCTTTCATTGTGAAGGTAGAACGGACGACCTGGGGAGGAGCAAGAAGGTCCTGGGAGGGCAGGAAGCGGGTAGGACAAAGGGAGTCCCTAGAGAATGTTCATTCCCACAGCCGACAGGGATTATGGGTAAAAAAACACCTTTGCTGCGTGGCTCCATCTGAAGGGGGGCACAATCCACCGTAAATCCATGCCACAGTCATACACACTTTCCCGCACAACTCAACACACTTTTCCACACACACGTCTCTGTGCAAAGCCATGTATTTCTGGCACTGCCCCCTCCTTGACCTTCCGCCAAGCCCTCCCGTGTTGGCAGGTGCCGTGGGTGGAAAACAAGAAAGACAGTGACCCCTTTGCAGCCCCGGGTCCCCAGCACGCAGTCCCAGCTCACTCAAAAGCCCTGGTGGGCTTGGATGGCTCCCCTCCTTCCTTCTTTTCTAATTATGACAGGCCCCAGGGGGCCCGAGCAAAGAGAGGGAAGGCTGAGCAGGACTGCAAGTGGGAAAGGAGGGCACAGGAGGGAGGGAGGGAGGGAAGCAGCGGAAACAGACATTTTGTTCTGGGGAGAAACAAGTATGTGGCCAGACACAGAGAGTGGTCACACGTCACCTTCCCTGCAACCCCCCGGGGAGGTGAACCCATGGCGAGGCCATGGCCATGCCCACCGCAGGACAAGTGAAATGGGAAAGGGGGAGTCCCTGCGGGTCTGAGTTTCGATCGTGGACTACTTTGCCTTGGAAACATGACCAGGTTTAATATCATTTGTTCTGGGAAGATGGGAGATACGAAGGCTCTCTGTCATTACTTACAGGACAGGAGCCTGGGATGCTCCTGGCCCAAAGCGCTATGCCTTCTGACAGTAGGGCTGGCCTTCTCCTCTCTTCTGGGGGTTGGCGTATGTGAATGACAGCCTCGTACACGTGAACAAACAGAGATACGCCACATAATCCCCCACCATGTATAAAATGAATTCGCAGTCATTTGATCTAATTGAACACATTTTTACTAAGCGTTTTACTGCCTGCCCGATGTCTTGCCAAGCCCTGGGCCTGGAGGTCTGGACGGGCCTGACCTCCCGGGTTCATGGCCGAGCAGAGGAGGCTCCATGGAGATGGGGCTTTTTCATGCATGGTCTTGTGAGGCCAAGGACCAGGGGAGGGAGGAGGCCTCTGCTCACTCATCAGCTGAAAAGAGAAAGTCGGTCCCGGTGCGAGGAACTCTCCACCACGTCTGCTTCTGTCTTCTTCCTCCACAGCTTCTGGTCAGTCAGCTTCCCAGGGCCTCTCCTCCCCAAGACTCAGAATTAAGTGGAAATGTCAGGTCCTCTCCAGACCAGAGAATTTCTGCTCATCTGAGATCTGTTTTGTTGTGGTCATGCAGACTGCCCAGCCAAAGATTCGGAAATAGCAACTATTCCAATTATGTAAAATGTGATTAGAGGAAGTGTCACAGCCCTTCACAGGCGCCTTTCACTTAGTTCTTGCCTTGCAACCCTTGCTGGGGCTGACAAGCATAATGGATCTACTTGATACATCTCGCGCTAAAATAAAATGTCTAGTCAAAAGTGCTTAGAATCCCTCAAGGCGGGGTTGGCTAATGATGTCATTACTGCACAGGGCCTGGCGTTATTTTTAGGATGGCCATTTCCTCCCACATTAAGGCTCATTAGGATTTTTTTCCCCCTCTGTAGTACTCTACCCACACAATAGAGGTCACACACAGAGACAGGCCTGGTCTGAGCCTGAGGCAGGTCACTTACCCTTTTGGGACAGCTGAGTTCCAAGTAAGGCCCCTCGAAGCTGTAGGGGCCTTTGAGTGTAGGAAACCAGACCCAGGTCAATGGCTGGCTGGGCTGGGCAGGCATCCATGTAAGCCTGCCTGCCAATTCTGAAAAGGCCGGGTCTGTGCCGTCCACACCCCCTCTACCCCTCACCCCTTCATACGGCTCAGCTGCCAGCTGGCTCAAGACCCTTCCAGCCTGGCTAAAATACCCCTGCAAATACTCCATCACCCATAAGGCAAATCCTCCGGACTCCAGCGTCAGGGCACCTCTACCACAGAGGGAAAACAGTCATCTATTTTACCAGCACAGGTTCTGCGATCTGCTGGTCTTTGGTTCAGATTCTAGAGTGGTGATCTCAGGCTGTGTGACCTGGGACAAGTTTCTTAGTATCTCTGAGCATTATTCTCCTCATCACCAGAAGGAAGATCACAAAACCGATGGCACAGGACTGGCATTAGAGAACAAATAAGAAAATATACACTCCAGGCACTTGGAGTCCCTGGCACAAGAAAAACACTTATTAAATGCAACTGTTGTTATTACTTATCATCTCCTCTAGTATTATTATAAATCAGCAATCTGCAATTTTGAGATCCAAAAAGCTCTGAATGCTGAAAGATTTTTCAGAACTCATTTGGCAGTAGAACCTGACCTGGACTGCCCTCAGTTTCTTGTTGAACTCATTTATCCCACTTGGGATGAATATTGCTGCACAGACCTGAATGGCTTTTCCTTACCCGTGCTGGGGCTGTGACATAATATGTAGTAACTGTACCCTATGGCTTTTCTTAAAATCTGAAAAATTCTGAATCCACAAACCTATCTAGCCCCACGGGGTTTGATGAAGGATGGTGGCCAGTGGTTTTTTCCAAGCCAGATAAAGCTGGTCCGGCCAGACCCAAGCCACCACCCTTCCTCTCTGCCTAGAAAAACACCTCACCCATGGCAAGGCAACCAGGCCCTGCCCTCACAGATCACAGGGAGCCCCAGGAGGAGAGCCTGCCCTCCTTGCTGCTCACAGATCAAACGTGTCCCTCACCTAGACTGTCGATCCTTGACACATCTGGACACAGAGGGCAGCGAATACAAGCCACATTGCTCTGAAGCTGAGTATCCGATGCGTGTAGCCCTTATGTTTACTGAACACCTACTACGTGCCACACTCTTTACATACCCTGGAAACTTCACAACAAGAACAAAGAAGGTATTATCACCCCCACTTTACGACTTGTCAGCAGGGTAAATGGGACGTAGAGATGGTAGGAGCGCAGACCAATTCCAATCTGATTTCAAAACCACTATTTTTTCTCTATAGTGTTGCTCACTGAATCTCAACAGAACATAAGGAAGGAGAGAAATCATGCTTTAAATTCAGTCCCATTACTATTATATTTTAAGTGTGTAGCGTTATTTTAAGACCCAAGCTCTTGGAGCACCTGGGTGGCTCAGTTGGTTGAACGTCCCACATGATCGCACCACCCTTGGGTTCAAGCCCCGCGTTGGGCTCTGTGCTGACAGCTCAGAGCCTGGAGCCTGCTTCGGATTCTGTCTCCTTCTCTCTCTGCCCCTCCTTCATTCATATTCTCTCTTCGATCTCTCTCAACAAAAAATAAACGTTTTTTTAAAAAAACAGTTTGTAAAGACCCAGGCTCTAAATACAGTGGTTAATTTGCAAGTTTGAGAAATAGTGAATTTTTCTAGTGTCAAGTGGTGTCTAAAGACCAGTGTTCTCAGAAAATGACATTGACCTCTACTACTCAGCCTCTTCCTTTAATCCTTCCCCAATCTCCTGCAACTCTACTTGGGCAAGGGGAGGTTCGGAATGTAGTGGGAGTAAAGGAGCTTATGTTTTTGGGGGGGTGGGGGGGTGCTTTGCAGTTCTGTTCCTTGTTTGATCTGATGAGATCGTTTGAACATGAAGGCCAAGAAGGGAGATCTGATAACCTTGGCCGTGAACCCGCTGGTAAGTGTTCAGAGTCACACTCCTCCAGCACACAGCACCCTAAACCAGGCGCAAGGCTCTATCCACGACAACCCACCCTCCCTGGAGCCAAAAGTAAAAACCAAAGGCAGCAGAAAAGATGAAAAAGCAAGTGTCCAAAACCAGAGAGAGCACCTCCCCCTCCCTTGTGACACCTGAGGAGACAAAGACCACAAAGTGAAGGGGTCCTGGAGCCGGCAGATTAAGCTACACTCTGCAGAGGTGGTCAGAGCCCTCCTTTCCCCCGCATTAGGATGCCCAGCAAACCTCGCGGCGAACGCTTCAGTCAGCACGATAGCCAGAACTCAGGCCGGCCGAGTGCATTGTTTCTCGGCCACCTAGGGCTTTGGATTATGAAAAGGTGTCTGAAAGAGACTTTGTTATCTCATTGTGCCTCTGCAAGTCCCCACTCAGGTCTGTGAGCTGCACCGCTCCTCCTAGAATTCCTGACTTTCGATTTGAGGATGCGATTGTTCCTTAGGCTGACAATAGTGGACTGGAAACCCAAGGGGAGCCCCTGGGCCTGTGGTCACCTGCAAAATGGAGGTGCAGCTGGGGCCTCCGACAGGCCCCAGTGACTTCCAGGCAGCCTGCCAGGTGGCATGGCTGTCAGCGATCCATGAGGTCACCAAGGTATGAATCAACGTTGGCGGCATCCATGGTTGCATCTGTAATATAGATGGTTCATGCAGCATGTCACAGGCCAATGAGAAAGTGACTTGTCTTGAAGGGCTTTTTTTCTTTTTTTTAATCCCAGTAGCAGAGAAAGCAATCATCTAAGAAATGGAGAGTATGAAACACAGAGCCCTATCCAGGTGGGATACTCCTGTGTCTCTGACGTGTGGCCACCGAAGGGGCATAAATTCTGGCCACTGTGCCCCAAATTGTCAAAAAAACCCCACAAAAACCTCGGACACCCTTTCGCCTCCACCACAGGGAGCTAAGGCTGTCCCTCTGCTTGACTTCCTCAGAAGCCCCTCAACGGCTCATGACAGGGCTTGTCTAAGACCACACTTTGCCGAGGGGATGGAGAGGGAAGTGACTTTGCCAAGGGCACAGAGAACGCCGTGGCCAAGCAAGAGGGACGGTATCTCTCCTGATTCCCGGGCTAGTGCTCAGAAACACTCAGGAACAAAGACCCTCAGGCTTTCTAGCCACAAAACAAGAAGTATATGTGCAAGGGAGCCTTGCTCCTTAACAGGAAAATGTGCGTGGAATGCGCACGACAACAAATGGTGACACGCCAGGAGTATCCGGAAAGCTTGACATTAACAAACTCAGGTGTGGCCGTGAGTAAGTGTGACGTCAACAGACAGTTCTCCGCAGTATAGTTTTCATGAGCAAATGAGAGGATATGAAATACATATTACGGAAGATGGTACTAACGGCATGTTTATTTACTCTGCGGCAACCCGATATTCTTTGATATTTATACATTTTCTAGGTCTGAAGGTGGTAAAACTCTGTGGGCCTTGATGTTGGCTGCAGACTTTTCACAAATGCCATCGGGGGTCTGTCTCCACACTCTTTGCACCCCTGCCCCCATTGCACATACACCTGCTGGAGGTTGTTAGAGATATACAGACAGGTGTATTTTTAACAAACCAGTGACTGGTAAAGAACTGCTTGCCCCCATCATGTGCCAACATCTGAGTCGCCATTTTGCCCTGGCATCCTTCCCAAAGGTCTGCCTCTCCCTGCCCGCCATGACATCGTTCATGCATGCTAGTCACTCAGTGGCTTTCCCAGCCTGCACCCGGCACTGCTCCATGCCAAACATCAGGGGGTCCCACGTACCTCTCAACACGGGTGAAAGGAGAGGCCAGCCTCCATTCCTGAGATGAAGCCCAGGGCGCCCCCACCGAGACCTTCGGCAGCCATGGTGGCCGCACCCTCCTAGCGCGAGCCCTCCACATCTGGCACCAGGGAAGGCCAAGTTAGACTGACAAGAACACTAAACAAAGATTAATTCCTGTGTCTGATGAGAGTTAATTTCTCTGATTAGAGGACTCTCAAAGATGTGCAGTGACTAAATCCTGACTGGAAATATTCAAATGGCAGAACGGCAGGGCAAAGAGCCTCAGTCACATGCCAGCAGCTCCCAGAAGACCCTCCTGAGACCTGGCACGGGAGGAGTCAAACAGACACGCGGGATAAACACACACGGGCAGGCGGCTCTGGCCAATGAGATAGTTGTCTGTTTATCTCTGTCATTCCATTTATTTATGTATTATTTATTTCCCTTCCCAGAGCATCTTGGAAGGTCTCACCTGAGACCACATGTACTCAGAAGTAGATGAAGGTGTGGTGGGCAGGGCCACCCAGAGAAGCACCGTCTGGTGGGGCGGAAGCTGGCTCACCGGGAAGCTGCACCCAGCAATTCCCCAGGAATCGACTTTGGACTGCGGAGAAGGAAGATGTTGATGGACAATGAGCTTAGCAGGCAGCCCGGTTTTGGATTCGAATTCTGACTCCGTCGTTTACATCTGTGTGAATCTGGACAAAGCACGGAACTTCCAAGAGGCTCAGAAGCCTCACCCAGAAAAAAAGCAAGAGCATCCTGTCAACATTAGTTCCGGGGCGCATAGAATCTGCAAAATAGCTGGCAGTGAGGGCCCCCTGGTCCCCATGCCACTCTCCACCTTTGAGGCCTAACAAGAGAAAGGTTCTCTGTCTCCATTCCAGAGCAGCTGTGGGGCCTGCTACTTACAGAGAAGTTCAGTGACTCCTGGCTGAGAGGGAACTACAGTTCAGGAGCTAGCAGGAGTAGGACACGGGGAAGAGACACTTTTCCTTGTCTTTCACACTGCCCATCTGTCAGTCATCCAGCTCGTAAACATACTGAGTGCTCACCAGTGGCCAAGGAAGCTGTCCACAGGGTGACGCTCCAAATCCCTTTAGCATAAGACCCCCCCCACACACACACACGCACAAAGACATTTACCAATTTATAAGGATTTATTGAGATTGTATTTTGTGCCGGGTGCCGTACTGGGTCCCCAGGAGAGTGAGAAACTTCTCTGCTCTGTCGCTCACAACCTATTGATGGAAAACGATCTGCCTTCGGTCTGAAGGCATTTCATTCATTAGGGTTTGGGATATGAGTCTCCAAAGCCCCCCTCCCGAACTGGGCTAGTACAGATGTAAAGCTGCAGTCAGCACACTGCTAATGGGGCTTTGAAAGTCTCTGCTTTATTAGGGCATCCAGGAAAGCCGATTTCAGCTGCAAATGCCTTCATTGCCTCCCCAGCAGAAATGGCTAATACCTGCTTTCTGGGACACGCTCATCAAAAGGAGACTCTCAAAGCCCCATTAGCAGTGTGCTGACGCTGGCTGTATATCCTGAAAGGGCAAAGTCCAGTGGAGTTAGAGGAATCCAGCCTATTTGTCAACACTAGCATGAGTCAGATCTTCTCCCTCCGTTCCCCCTTTACTGCCTCTCTCTTACCCGGGGGCCCGAGGGACTTCATTTTCTCAGCAGGGGGCTCTGCAGTCCTACAACCCACACAGCTCCCCCTCCTTCCTTGGGCTCAGCAGTCCCCGCCCTGCCAGTCTCAGTTAATCCTATAACCCAACCAAAGCCTGAACACCCAGCATAGACCCGTCTACCAAGGACTCCCTGCTCCGCCATCATCTGCCTTCTCCCAGAGAAGTTCTTGGGCTCTATTCCACAGATTTCCTTCTGCAGTGGCCTGGGCTCCCAGAATCTTGAACATGGAAGGTACCTAGAAGGTCAGCTGGCCCAACCTGCCGCCCAATGGAGGAATTTCTCCCTGGGCAGCATCAAGCGTGTAGTCTCCCAGGAGCAAAGACGGCTGTCACCAGAGAGTGCTGGAGGCAGACAGACCACAAGTCAGCACACAAGCTGTAGGGCCTCACTAGCACACATTGGGCTGAAAGCAAGAGCTGTCCCCACTGCCCGGTGATGCTGTGAACACCAAGAAGAGGATCTTGCCGACAATTTTCACCGGCCAGGTCTCCCAGACCCCAGACCCAGTATGACCTCATCTTAACTGCTGCAGTGACCCAAGTTCATGTGAAAAGGATACCCAGAACTCAGAAATACTGGCCTGGCCCTCCCCTTGGGGCCCTCCAAGAAGAAAGGGCAGGAGAGGAGTTGACTTTCTTGCCTTTGTTTTTGTTGGTGTTGGTGTTTTAAATATTTATTTATTTAAGTAATCTCTACACCCAATGTGGGGCTCAAACTCGTGACCCTGAGATCAAGAGCCACACGGTCCTCTCTGACTGAGCCAGCCAGGCGCCCCTCTGGCCTTTGTTTATTGTCCCATTATTCAATAGACAAGCAGGGTGATGCAGACCACCAAGGAACAGGAGTCATTAGAGAGTCTAGCGAGAAAAGCAATATTTCAGCAGCACTGAGCAAGCCCTCCTATGCTGCAGGCGTGTGCTAGCCCCTGGGTGTACAACGCTGAATAATAAACTCAGCCCTTCACAGTAAGGACTCCTGGCTTAGTGGGTGAAGGCAGATGTGAGTAGGAATTCTGTGGAGCCTGAAACAGGCTTGATTGGCCGTCTGAACAAATGGCTTTGTCTAATCCCTCAGTCCATACTGCTGTGGCACTGGACAGTGTTAACCGCTACACCTGTCTTGAAATTCTCTGCTCTGGGCTTCTGATTTGACTTTCTCCTGGGTCGTCTTTATTTCTGAGGCCGCTCCTCAGCCTCCTCCATCACGTCCTCTTCCTCTGTTCATCCCTAGATATCGATACTCCCTAAAGATCCATTTTTCTCCCTCTTCGCCACTCATTCTGCAGTTTACATTTTCCCTGGAAAGTATCCTTTGCTCCTAGGTCCCGGCAACACCTACATACTGACTGCTCCCAAATGTACGTCTCCCACCCAGACTTTTCTTGAGTGACACGTCCAGAACACAGATTTGTTGACCAAAATTTCTTTAAAATGTCACACACCAATAATATTTTAAGTGCTTGACAAATACGAACTCACTTAATTCTCCTAGAGACATACCAACCCTCTGAGCGGATGCTGTCATTACGCTCATCTTAAGGATGAGGAAACCAAAGCACAAAGAGGTTATTAAGTAACTTGTCCAAGAGCACACAGCTCATGAGCGCCGGGGCTGAGTCCCCAGTACACGTGGTCTCGTGCGGGAGGATGCTGTGCAGTGTTTCGTTTTCACCTCTACATAGGACGGGCACATGGCACGTATTATGGTAAATATAAACTTGGTTATCAGGAAAGCTCCTGGAACAAAATAAAATGAATTTGTTTCAGAGGGAGGAGGAACTTAGTTATCTGTTCTCCCAAGTTTACCCTTCCGTTTCTTCAACCAAACCCTCTACTTTGGTTAATGGCATCTTCATGTATTCAGTCTTAGCAAAGGACACTCACTGCTTGACACATCACGGATGATCAGTGAAGGCCTCTGAAGGATACTGGATTGAACTGTCCCAAACTGAATTGAGCTGAAGCATGCAGGGAGCTCAGAGTATGAACTTCCACTGGAGAATTGAGGAAGATATGAGAGGAAGTGACCTTTGAGCTGAGCAGCTCTAGCACATTCCACAGAGCTCAGCGTATGTGCACCATTAGGGGCTCGCGATCAGTCGGGTCCATATTCTCATCTTACTAATGGTGGATCTCAGGTAGATAAGATGAATTCGGGATGGGAACAAGTCTCCCTGTAGGAGAGGAATCTCAGACCCTTACTACTCAAAGCGTGTCCGCAGCCTGGTAGGATTGTGAGATTGAGCATCACAGAGAGGCTTGTTTCCACCAAACTGACCAATCAGACTCTGCATGTTAACAAGATCTCCAGGGGTTATATATACCTTAAAGTTGGGGAGCATTGATCTAGGACTGTTGTACACTGGCCAACGGAACAGATTACTTAGCCAAATCCGAATCCTCATGATTTCATTCTGTCTGGAACCCCTGTAGGTTTTGGTAATTACATATTGCACCCTGCATCCTGCCAACCTCATGGAAATTGAGATGAATATGACTGCATGCATAACTCTACCGTGTAGGGAAGTCTTCATTCTCAGCAGCTCAAAGGAGGCGAAGCTGTGAATGATGTTGGTAAATGTTGGGCAGTTGGTTTTCACAAAAGGAGGGACAGAAAGAGAGAGGATGATTTGATTCATGGTGTTAACCCAGCCCAAGCACTTGTGGTTCATAGGGAGACCGGCCCTGCTACCAGTTTGACATAAATGCTAAGAAGGGAGCGAAGGGCTACAGTTAAAGCCAACTTGCAGGGTTAGGAGGTCCGGGGGGTGTGACTTACCATCTCAGAACCTGGAAGTATGGGGATCATCTCAGCCTGAGAGCATAGATGACCCGGAAGGAGAGGCCACAGTGACTCGGGCTCTAGCTATGTAGCTGAGGCGCTCCACAGAAAAGAAACCGAAGTCCAAAGCCCTTGGTTAGCACCAAAGTGAATGCCATTAGCATGGAAGATGCCGTACATGTGATAGAATGAACAATGGAGGGTGGTGAATAAGACCAGGGATCAGTGGAAGATATAAAAACATAGGCTATGCATAATGAGAAGGAAATAATCGTTGATAAAAATAAAACAACCCTTAAAATAAAAAAATAAATAAAATAAAAATAAAACAATCTCCATCCCAGCTCCTGTGGCTGAAGGTCATGTGATGGTTGGACACAGGACGTGAGGGAAGAGCTGCTAATGAAAAGGGCTCACCTTCCAGGCAGATCTTCACCCAACACTTGCTCTTTTCCTGCCTAAACTCATGGAAGATGATAAAGAGTCTATGTCAACAGCTGGGGAGACGTTCACAGACGTTTTGTAGAGGCATTCTGGTGCAGAAGACATTCATGGAACAGGCTTGCATCGGAAGAGAATTGCACCTCCTGAAACTCCTGCATTTGCATGAATATGCATGGTAGCAAATAGGAGCAGAAATAGCTAGCGGAGGAGGATGCAGGGAGACATCTGTATACTCTGGCGCGAACAGTTGGAGGCCAACCACAGTTCCACGGTTGGCCTATCAGCTTTGCTGCAAGGGACAGACGGGTCTGGATTCCACTGGCGGGAGATGCCGAAGGAGGACTCGTGGCCAGTGCGGATCCAGCAGGACCAGAGAAGAGGCTCCGAGAGGACCAGGACAAAGTATCTAAGGGCATCTGGCACAAGAAGAAACACAGTTCCACTGGTATACTGGGTAGAGCAGTTTATAAATCGACCATATTGCTCATTCTACAAAGTAAGTCCTGAACTGACTCTCCTTGGTGCTGCTCCTATAGCATTAAAAGAATCCCTTCGGGTATTAGCAGCGGGTGAATTTGATCTCAGATCTCAGAGAGACAGTCAGGGAGGTAGCCCCCCTCAGAGATAGTGGCCAGCCCCTTCTCTTCTCCCCCGATCGCGCATAAGTCTCCAGGCTTGCTCCCCACTCCTCCCACCCCCATTTTTTCTTTTCTTGGCCTTCTTCTGACATTCCTGGCTGTAAAATGAAACCAGAATTCATATTTTCTTACTTATTACAGGGTATTTTATGTTTTCTGGGTTAGAAAATGCACAGTGAAATTGCTTTATTTATTTGTACATTTAAATAGACTAAATCCACTTGATTTTTATGTTAGCTGTATCGACCCCTCCTGCCCTTTGCCCTGGATGATGGCACTTTCTGTGCCAAAATGGCATGTACCCAGGTCTGCCACTAACACAACAATTGTAAAGGATGTTTACAGAGACCAGCGTTGTAGATGCCTCTGAGTTTGCTCAGTAATCCCAGACCTTCAAAGGGTAATGTGAAACCTCTTATCTAACACAATGAGCTGGGGATAGAGCCAGGACATGAAGACAGACAAGTCAGGTAGCGATTAGACTGTGTCCACTGATTCTGGGGATATCTCTGCTTGAAGGTCACAAAATTCCTACTTGTTCATCTCTTAAATCATCTGCTTCTGTCTGCAGGTGGTGACAGAGACTCCAAAAAAAAAAGGCTAAAATAGTCATCTTTCAAGATTAACAAGGAGCTGCTTAGAAGCCCCAGTATGACTGTCAATAGCCAATCAAAGAGAGATGTCAGCGGCTCCCCCAAGGAAGGGTTTCAGTTAATTCGGTGTTAGGCTGGGGAGGCCACATATGGAGAAGAACCAGCTGTTTGCCTTCCTAGGTGGGAGCCCAAAGCTGAAGACAAGGGATGGGCTTTGCCATTCCCCCAAGCGGAACAGACCAGAATGGTCCCGGTGGGATGTCTGCAACCAGGGACAACTTGCTGCAATCTGGGGCTCATTCAGTGAAATCCATTGTCCTCTCCCCATGAGAAAGGTTCTCAATTAAATTTCTCCTGAGGTCCTTTTCCTCCACTAGTGATCTGTTTCTTGCAAGACTTCTTCTTTTTTCTTCTTCTTCTTTTTTTTTGCTTCTCAGATACCATGAGGTTGACTCAAACGAATGCTACAGTTCCAGTATGAGATCAGATTTATGCAATGCCCTTTGCTGAACATAAACCTCAGTTTCCTTATTTGCAAAATGAGGGAGCAGGCAAATACAGAAGGGCAACTCAGTAACTCATTCCTGCAAGAATACTACCAGGAGTTCTTCTGTAAAGGGAGTTATTGAGACTAATGAAAATTAAAAGAGCTTTCCTCCAGACTCCTCCATAATCCTCCCCCCGCAAGCTCGGTGCAAGAAAAAGGGAAAGGCAAGCGACAACTGGGGCAGATAACACCAGAGTAGGAGAGAGCAGAGAGAGATCAGCACGCATCACCTCCTTTTAACTTCTGCCCTCTCCACCAGGGAGACCGACTGCCGTCTGGGATGGGCAGCGTGAACTCAAGTAGGAACAGAATGAAGCCCATGGTGGGTAGACAGATAGTAAACAAGTGCCCATGGATGAGTTCAAGTCTAAACATATTTTCTCCAGGACAGATGGGACTGGGGCGGTACAATCTATAATCTTGGATAAAGAGTGGGAAAGAAGAGATGCCATGTGACTGGAGATAAGCACGTTCATCCCAAGTTCCAAAGAGAGGTAAGAGCTGCGTTCTGGAAACCGTAACTGCTAAACTTCATATCACCACCCACCCCCAGCCCCACCCCGCACATTCTACATCCCACTATTCAAGAGAACATTGGGAATATTTATAAGGAAAACAGAAATCATCAGAAAGTGGCCCAGGTCCATTAACACAAAGTCATTCCAGGTGTAGCTGCTGTTCTGATACAATGTCAACTTGGGAGGGGAAAAAAGCAAGATATTTTTGAAAGTATCTTTTAGTAAAGATTGTATTTAAATATCATTTATTCACTCATTCATTTGTCTATAAACCTCTACTAGAATGTAAGCTTCACGTAGACAAGGATTTTTGCAAGGAGGTGGTTTGCTCCTTTGTCTACTGCTATATTTAGAAGAATGTTTGGCACATGGAAGGCGCTCAATAAATATTCTTGAATAGAGCAATATATGTGCATAATAAAAGGCTGGAAGAAGACACAGAAGTTAACCAAGATTATCTTTGGGTGCTTAGATGTTGGAGACCATTAATTTTTTTTTTATTTTTTCCATAATATTTTATTGTCAAATTGTTTTCCATACAACACCCAGTGGCTCTTCCCCTTAAGTGCCCTCCACCATCACCACCACCTCTTTTCCCCCCTCCTTCTCCCCTTAATTTTATTTCTTTATTTCTTTCTTTACTTATTTATTTTTGAGAAAAACAGTACAGGCAGGGGAGGGGCAGAGAGAGGGAGAGAAAGAAACCTAAGCAGCTTCCACACCCAGCACAGAGCCCAGTGCAGGGCCCTGAGATCATGACCTGAGCCAAAATCAAGAGTCATCACACTTAACCAACTGAGCTACCCAGGTGCTCCAATTTTATTTTTAATACTAGGGTTTTTTCTCTGTTTTCTAACATGATCATAGGTTACTTTTATAATCACAATAATTAAAAATGCTATCCTCTTTGAAAGACTTACTTGTGATAAATTAGCCTTCTTCTTTTTGGAAGTATTACTAGACTGGTTGGCCAGGGGAATTTGGATTTCCATGGAGTGTTTCCCAAAACCCCTCATGTTATCCTTTGACTCAGATGGAGAGTCATGGGCTCAGTGATGGCTGAACTGGGTGGATTTAAACCCAAATAGTGTTGACTCAAAGATCAGAGCCAATTCTGAGGAAAGTCTCCAGTGGTATGATACGGGGATCCGTCTCATTCAGCATGTTCTTCAGAAGCTTGGAGGAAGGCCTTCCTACTTAAGTTGTAGACACCAGGTAACTGGGAAAACTAACTGATACATTGGAGGACGGCCTTCAGATTTTAAAAGATCTCAACAGTCTTTAACTATGAGCCAAAACCTGCAAAGCTAAACTTGATAGGTCCTATGCTCAGGTTCCAAAAATAGCGATAGCCCAGATTCTAAAGGGGAAAAACCTGCTTCAGGATGGTTGTGTGAGAAACAACCCAAAGCAATCTAGCCAGCCTCCAGCTTGTGATGAGTCAACAGGGTGGTGTGGTTGCTCAGAGAGTGAATGCAACCTTGGGTCACATGAATAGAGTTCTTATGTCTAGATTGAACGTTGATTCCAGATTTAGCAATCTGAGATCTGTGACAGCATTTTCCAAAGTGCCTTCTGGAAGATTCTGCGTGTTAAACGGGAGCTTGGGGGTCATATGTCTTTGGGAATCACTTTATACTGGGTTCGCCTTCTCGAGATGCACAGTCCGTGTCAGCATATTAAAGGTGCAGAGAAGTGTTGTAGTAATAGGTCTTCCTAAAGTATTTCAGCAGGAAATGTCCTGTGTTTTGTTTTTGTGTAATGCCCGTTAACAATGAGCGTATGTTTCAGGAAAGGCTGATCTTTCATAAACTACTCTTGGCATGAACCATATCTCTATGTCTTTGTCCTCAGAAAATAACCCAGGGCAGGGCACACAACAGGTACGCAGTGCATTCTTGTTGAGTGAGTGAGAAGGAGCACACCAGATGCTACAGTAGCACAAACTCGTCAAGTCACGTCCTGTAAAAGGTGCACAGGCACCTGGCACATGTCCGAAGGAGAGCTAATAGGATGACAGATTTGGAAGCTTGGTCGTCTACAGGAAGCTTGGCCTGGAAACAAGAGTTGGTCAGAACAAAGCCCAGGCAGGAGGAAGATGGGCTAGACTGAGCCTGGCTGGGCTCTGGAGGCGAGAGAGGCCTCCCAGGAGACAGGAGTTTCATCACAAGTAGTAGCCAAGTCCCATGATCAAGTTTCATCACATGGTAGGGCAGGCCTGCTAAGAGTCTCAGGGTCTCGGGGTACAATTCTGGGTAAGAGACGCCAGCAAGATCACTTGGTCCAGTCCTTCTCAACTCGAGTTGCGCTTATTAAACCCTTGCCTCGCTGTTGTTGGTGGTTTTATTTTATTTTTTATTTTTTAAATATAGTTTATTTATTTTTGAGACAGAGAGAGCACAAGTGGGGGGGTGGGCAGAGAGAGAGAGAGGGAGACACAGAATCGGAAACAGGCTCCAGGCTCTTCGCTGTCAGCACAGAACCTGACGCAGGGCTTGAACCCACAAACCGTGAGATCATGACCTGGGCCAAAGCTGGATGCTTAACTGGCAGAGCCACCCAGGCACCCCTGTTGTTGTTGGTTTTAATACCAAATCTGGGTCTCTTCCTGGGCCAAATAGATCAGCATTTCTGGGGGTTGGCCTTGGTACCAGCAGGGCAGGAACTAGGAGGAGGAAAGCCAGACTCCTGGGACACAAAATGTAAGAAGCGATGACTCTCAGGGTCATACAAGTGGTGGTGGGCCCCTGTGTGTGATGCTCTTACGTTTTACAGCCCAGGAGCCTGGCTTGCTTCGTCCAGCTCTTTGTCCTGGGCTCTAGTGCTCTGTAAATTTCCCACATGCTCCCAAGATGTGGCCGGTTTGTATAACCACCCATATACTCAAATTCATTCTGTTCACAGGCCCGGAAATGGGGAAGCAGGGGTCATGCAGCAAGTTAAGGTCGAAGGCAGGGCCAGAAAGGACCAGCGGAGTCTGGCAGCAGGCAAGGGCCCACGGAGAAGCACTTGGCATCAAACACTGGAGACTCATCCATAGGGCCTGGGGTTTAGCTCCCGTCCTAGGAAGGCCTGTGAGGGAGCACCAGGCCCCAATCCATGGTATTTGGGCCCAGGGAGGAAGCTTTCAGCAGAAGTCTAGGCATCAGAGAAGAAACACGGCCCCAGTCACAGGAGCTGTGCCAGAGGGCTGAGTGTGTCCCCATAAACAGTCATGACCTAGTGATGGGGCTTTGAGGGCAGTGTAGGAGCCACAGCGTGCAGCGTTGGCCTGCAGTCCTGATGTCTGAGAAGGGCGGGCCGGCCGGGTATAGTTCCGCAAGACAGTGGGAAATATGAACATTTGCATCCAAGGAATCAGATGTATTCCAAGAGATTTCAGAAGACAAGACCAAGAGCAACAGGAGAAATTCACAACTTTGCCCTGATATTGGGCATTTCTACCCAAGAACGGATAAAGCAGCACATGTAGTCTGACTGGAAGTGTTGATGAGTGTGTGCAGAGGGTAGTCTCCATGGGGGCGGGCGCACTCTGTGTTAAATGAATGCTGCTGCCTTTCTTTTTCTTTTTTTAATGTTTATTTTTGAGAGAGAGAGAGAAGAGAGTGTGTGCACAAGTCAGGGAGGGCAGAGACAGAGAAGGAGAGAGAATCCCAAGCAGGCTCTGCTCCATCTGCACAAAGCCCAATGCGGGGCTCGAACCCACGGAATGTGAAAGTGTGACCTGAGCCAAAACCAAGAGTCAGATGCTCAACCAACTGAGCCACCCAGGTGCCCCATTGCTGCTGCCTTTCAACTCAAAAATGTCAAGCCCCTTGCTTTTATATTTGACTGACCTCAAGGAGCTCTGCTTGGGTTCTCCAGGCTGCTCCCCCCATCCAGGTGCACAGGATGGCAAGGACGACCGTAGGGCATTTGCATATGATTAAATTATGGAAGACTGAGGCTTCAGTACCCTGTGCAGTCTATTCGCAGATAATTTTCAAGTTTAAATTACATCACTGCCCCCCCCACAGTCATCTTCCTCGGCTTCCTGTCTTCTGCTTCTCTTCCCCTCCCTGTTTACACTGACCCAGATCGTATCTAATCCAATAAGCCAGCATTTGCGTGTGCTTACAGTGAGCCAGGCATGGCGCTAGGCGCAGGGCCTCACCTTGGGAGCGAGTGGCAGGCGGAAGGTTGAGCCCATGGAGTCAGGGCTGAGATGGGCTTGAGGGACGAAGAAAGCTGTGGACAGACTTCCTAAGGCCACAGTCCCTCACTCTCATCTAGTTAAGCCCACTGTGCAGAATCAAGCTGTGGAATCCTCTAGATGCATTCCCTACAACTCACTCTAACCCCCCCGGAGCCAAAGTCAAGACAGGGAGGGATCCAGGAGTTCCAGAATGTACCCACAGGGCTCCCATGACATAGTGCAAAAGAAAAGGTCCTTTAGCCAAGGAAGCCAGGCAGCCGGTGCCTGAGCAGACAGTACGGGAAATGCTAAGCCAGGAGGAAAGATGACCGCTGTCCGTGCTCTCCCACTGAGTCTGAAGCCCTCTTGATGCCCTCCCTGTGTCCCCACCCCCACCCCCACCCCGTGGCCTCTTTCCCTGCTTCAAGTCTCTTCCTACAGAAAGCATTCTCAACTCACCAGACGGTTTGGTCATGTCTCCATAAAGTTACAAGTTTTCCGGGGACACATTTAGCACGGTTGATTCCAGTAACCATCTGTGTAATTGTCTTCTTTCTAGACGTAAGGTCCTTGGGAATAAGGATCTAGGATGAATAAATGAATGAATGCCATAAGGCAGGAGAAGGAAAAAGAGAAAGAAAAGAAAACCCAGCAGCTAGCTGGAAGCAGGCCAACTGAGGTACGAGAGCGGGAGGTGTTTCTGGAACAGAGAGGAAACCGGGAGGGCAAAACCCGGGGCCAAGTGACGGAGGAGGAGGAGCTGTCAGGTCAGGACTGGAGACAAGCCTGGCAAAGGCTGGATTTCAGCAGTGACCCTTGGAGGGAAGGTTTGGTCCTCCCTTCCCGGGCTTGGGGCAGGATTTCAAGAGGAGAGTCCCACCGGGCACCCTTGCTCCCAGCGTAAGCAAGATAACCTTCCCATGGCAGAACCAACCATCCAAGAGAAATCAGGCTGCACGCCGGTTTATGGGACATCTGTCCTCAGACCACAGGGATTTGAGGTCCCTACTTAGCAAGGCCGCCATATCTCGCCTACAGCTGCCCTGGCCTTCTGTTGATTTATTTTTCAACTCTAGCTGAAGGGACTCCATCCACCCCTCTCGCTGTGCCCTGGCTATCTGATGCCCTGATTACCCCTTGATTACCCAACTGAGACCTCTGGCGGAAGCTGAAAGATGGAAGAAGGATGGTGGGTCCCAAGAGTCGTATCTTAGAACACAGCTGGACATGCACTGATTAACTGCATTAGGACCGGAAAGCCAGCAGGGGATCTGAGATCCAGGATTAGACTCATCTACTCAGGTGAGGTGACACTGAGGGGGGCCACTGAACAGTCCGGTGCGGGGGGGCACACAGAATTTGATAGATACAGTAAAACCACATGAAAGTAAAACAGAAAGTTAGCTTTGGGGCATCCATGGGAAATGGTGTGTGTCACTGCTGGGTGGATGGGCACAGACATAAGGAAGAGGTCAAATACAGGCAGCACTTAGAAGTCCCAGGAGGCAGGAAACCGCCTCCAGGGAGGTCTGTTGGCAGATACCAAAGTCAAAGGGCACGGCACAGTTCCCAGGGGGCCAGGGCCAGGCCAGGCCACTGAAGCAAGGACTATCCTCAACCTCTTAAGGCCTGAGTGCCAGCAAAATAACCAAGGCCAGGGACTTAAGGACAGCAATGTATGTCAGATTATCCACTTGTCAGAATGAGTCACAAGATTAGGGACAACAAGCAAGTAGCCAGGGTGACGAGCAAATCAACACTCAGATGACAGCAGCTTGAATTCTTCCAGCCTGAAGTCAGAATTGATCCCGGAGCCTGGGCAGAGCCCCGCCTCCCGATCTGGCAGCCCAGAGCACTGGGCTCAGGGAGCGGACGGGTGTGAAGTGTGGGCGCAGGTGAGGCCCGCCAGACAGAGCAGAAGCGATGCCCACTTCTGCCCCGCTGTTTCTCAGCTGCCTTCCTGCTCGCAGGTTCAGGAAGGATGAGGAACGGCCTGACCCGGCCTGTGAGACCAGCTGCTTCTTGCCAGGAGTCAGAGGGAGAAGCGTGGGGACCTGGGGCTCTCAGAGTGTCTGGATGCCCTTAGAGGGCGAGGGGCCCTCATCACCGGAGAAGGGGTATCACTCGGACTCAGAAGACGGCTGCGTGTCTTTCTCCTGCAGCCAGAATATGGCCTCTCCCTGAAGATCGAGAAGGCATTTCTCACCACCTGCAGTAGTTCTATATATGGTTTCTTATTTTTCTTTTCTGTGTATTTCTTTAGCTTCTCTCTTCCTCTCTGGAAGACAGCAAGGGTATTTCCCGTATTGTTCTCCTCTGTAATCTCAGGGTCTAGAACAGTTAGACCCAACCAGTACTGAATGAATGAATGGGTGTGCACGTGAAGAAATCAGTGAAGGGACCTGCGGTTCTGTAGTCATAGTTTGGGGGGAGGAGGGAGGGAAGGTGTGAGCAGAGGCCAGATCCGGAAGGATCTCACCTATTAGCTTTGGAAACTTAGATTTTTCATTTTGTCAATGGTAGAGTTGGAAGGTGGGCAGGTGGATGGAAAATACCAATTGAAGGGTTACCAGAGGGGAGTCTGTTCTGGAGAAATCGCTCTTTCACTACTGGTTCTTCTTCTTCTTCTTCTTCTTCTTCTTCTTCTTCTTCTTCTTCTTCTTTAATGTTTTATTTGTTTTTGGGAGAGAGAGAGCATGAGCAAGGGAGAGGGGGGAGAGCAAGGGGGACAGAGGATCCAAACTGGGGTCTGTGTTGACAGCAGTGAATTTCACGTACTGTGAGATCATGACCTGAGCCGAAGTCGGACACTCAACGAACTGAGCCACCAAGGTGCCCCCACTACTGGTTCTTAGAAAACCTCCCTGGTAATGTTTTAGGAGGAGGTGTTTTCCATTTCCATCGAGTTGTTTCTAAAGCCTCCTGTTCAGGGACACAGTTCCCCACCTCTACACCTCTTGGCGCAGCGCCTGGCACTAACAGATACTCCTGAGGAGCGCGGCGAGATTTAAGTGGCAGAGAGGACGTGTTCACTGCTGTCCTGGCCTCACTGCAGAGGAATTGCAAGCAGGCGGCAGGCATATGGGCAAAGCAGGGGAAGCCGGGACAGCCAAGGGGCGGTCCCAGCCTGAGACAGGGACTGCTGTGTCTGCTCCTCAAATCGCGCACATTTCCCAGACGCCCTGAGAGCGAGGTATCCCAGGGAATAACGGGTAAACAGAAGCTCTGCACTTACAGGCCCGATCTTCTCCCCCAGGATCCCCGCCTCGTTCCCTTCTTCCAGTCGAGTGAGGAGAAGTGTGCAAATCGAAAGATGGGTAGACTACAAGATGGAAGCTTAGTCCCCAGATGGTGACATGAAAGCCACTGGGCTAGGAACAGCCTCGCTGAAGTACAGTGAGGGGCGTAAGCCTCTGTTTGGTGACCCTCTGACCTCTGGGGCCTTATCTGTTACAGCTGCAAGTCTTACTTACCCAAATGAGTACGTAGCTTACTTAGCGATACCATCACCAAAGCCATCCCACTGGACCCCAAGACGAGACTCTACGCCAGACAGAGTCTCATTTCGGATGACCAAAAAGCAGCACAAGGCAGAAAATGTCCATTTCTCTCTGTGAACAAAGTTGTCCTACTGGTGGAAGGCAGGCCCACCCCTTAAGAGAGTTCTAATCCCTCTTCTGGAACATTTGGACTGCTTGTTCTGATGCCCAGTTGACGGAATTAAAAAGAAAATCTCCAATTGGAATGAGCAACTGACTCATTTAATGCCGTGTTCATCCTGCACATCAATGTGGACATGCTCACATGGCTGTGAACATGAAATTGTTCAGTAAAAGGCACCTGGACAGGAAGTAACACAAATATAATCTATGGTCAGCGAGTTCTATTTGGTAGGGAAAACTTGCCTGGTTTTTACTAACATGAGGATTTATTCTTTTACAACTCTATCCCTGCCTCCCAAAAATGTCAGGGAGTATAAAACTCCCCCCAGTGCCTCACATTAACTCAGCACAAAAAGCAGAGAGACGGAGTAAAGCTATGGTCTATAAAAAGATAATGTTCTTGGGGTTATAGGTAGTTTCACAGAAAATTCAGAGAATGAATACACAAATGGCTCAGTATTGCACAGACCTACGTAGTAGCTATTATAAACAGCAGTAGCTAGGGCTACAGAAATACAGTAATGGGGATTCTGTACTCAGAGAGAAAACCTTAAGAAATCCCTGCCAGAGAAACAGACTCTTCTTTTTACCACTAGTATGAAAGAAAGAAACCATTCAAAATTACCATCGACAGGTGCACTGTCCGAAGTAGCAGGGACATAGTCAAAGATGCAAAACCAAGAAGATGAAGACAGAATTCAAGCAGGAGCAGAAACTGTTTGGCTAAAGAGTTTTTAAATTCCCTAGTGAGAAGAAAGCCAGAGCGAGAACCACATTAAGTATGATGTGCTGTTTGAGGTGCGTCTATAGTTAAACCCACCAGGTAGTCTCAGACTTGATGCCTGAGCCAAGAAGAGGCCCCGACTGAAACTTGCAATCCGGTGTTGTGGGATTCTAGTTCTGTGCTTGAGCAGCAAACGTGGCTTCAGCAGTAAGATTAGTGGGTGTTTCCCCGGCAGAGCTGTCTCTCGGTTCGTGGCCCCCATCACCTCATTCTCCTTTCTTTCCCTAGCTGCAGCTCTCACCCCCTCTTTCCTCCCCTTCTTCTCTAAGGCAAGTCCTGGGCTCTCCCGATGTAGAGCATCCGGAAAAACATGATCTGAGGCTACCGGTCTGTTATCACATGGCATGTGTCTGCCTACCTGACCACACTGAACAGGTACACCTCTCTGCAATGGTGACCCTCGGAGCATTAGCAAAGCAAACAACAAGATCTTAGGAGCAGAAGTAGCTGGAAGGTCATCACCACCACAAATAGGAAAGACAGTACCTTTCAGATTTCAGCCCTTTCCCCTGCCGTACCTCCACCCTTTCCACTCCTAAAAACTAGGTCTCCTAAGTGAGATAAGCCAAAGACTGTGTGATTCCATTTATATAAAACATGTAGAATAAGCAAATTCATACAGACAGGAAGTAGATTAGAGGTTATTGGGGGCTAACGGTGATTACTTAATGGTTACAGAGTTTCTGTTTGGGGTGATGAAAATATTTTGAAAATGGATGGTGGGGATGGATTGTACATCAGGAATGTAATTAATGCCCCTGAAGCGTGCACATAAATGGTTAAAACGACACATTTCATGTTATCTATATTTTACCACAATTTTAAAAATTAATGATGTAATATACCTAAACCCATCGAATTGTACACTTTAAATGGATGAAGTATATGGTGTGGTGAATTATGTATCAATGAAGCTGTTAAAGAAAGAAAACAACAACTAGGTCTGCTAATGACCCTGACCTGCAGGCACAATCAGGCCTGTTCTGGCTCCTTCCTTCCTCACTCATTGAGAACCACTTTTTCACCAGGTAATATGCCAGGCGCTGGCGGACAGGACCAACGTGGTAGGAGTTGTTTAAGTAGCTCACTTCTCCTTCCATCCATCTGATGGCTCTGGCGCTGGGTGTCCCTTGTGTCACGACTCAGCCTCCCTTCCCGAATGCCACCCGCAAAGCTACATGCGTCCAGCTTCTGTGAGTGCCAGCCCCCTGGTGGCACCTTATTCTGCTGTGGAGGTCTCTGTTTCGTCCCCACCCTGAGTTCCTACGCCTTCAGCCTCGCCAGTCTCCTGTTATCCTAGACGGCTTTGCTTTCTGATTTGTACTCCTAAGTCCCTCTCTAGCCACCCAGGGTCAGTGATTCTGCCCCCAACTCCATCCCATTATCTGTGGCCCCGATACTCTCTCTGTAGAGAAACCTTACTTGATGGCCACTGCCAATCTGTCTGACTTCTAAACACCCCCACCCCAATTCACTTTCGCGGTATTCTTTTCCCCCCTGGTGGGTAGCTTTGTAACTTTTCCATGGACACCTATTATTGACTTTATGTCTGCATTCCAACTATAAAGACCCTTTGCCAGGAATTCTTGCAAGCGGGCAGCTCCCCCGTCACCTGTTCTAAAGGAGTAGGCCCTGCCCCGTCTCCTCTCCTTCATCCCACTCGGAGGGACAGCCGAGGCCCCAGTCTCAGTCCCATCCACTGCCATATCTGAAACACAGACGTGGTCCCCGCTGAGCCAGGCCACCTACAAACAAACGCTGGTAGAGTGGCAGTTCTCTGTCCTTACTCACGTTGGAGTCACCTGGAGCTTTAAAGAGAATTCTGAGGAATTCTCCGGAAGACTGCCTTCAGACTTGATCTGCACCGTTGGCTCTCCTGGCTCACACTGCTGATTTTGAACTTGCCATCCTCCACAGTCCCGTGAGCCTTCGGTACTGACTCCTGGACCATTCCTCCACAGATTCTGACTTAAGTGGTCTGAGATGGGATCCAGATATGGGAATATTTTTTAAATGATTCGGATAATTCTAATGAATATCCAGGGTTAGGAGCTACAGATCTAAAAAGACCAGATACTATTGGAATATATTCCTTCCTTTATTCATCAGTTATTTATTGAGCACCTATTATATGCCAGCCATAGAGTCCAAGATACAGTGAACTAATCAGCAAAGCGACTTGTTCTCAATGGAATTTCCAGTGGTTGGTGGGGACTAAGAAAGGAAACAAAGAAGTATAATTGTCTAACTAGAGATAGAGCACCTATAAAACGTGAAGTGGATTTTTAGCTTACATACACAAGTCTCAGGAACTCTGGCTGTAGGTTTTCAGAGCGTATGAGTAGATGACTGGCATCAGGGGAATGGAGATCAGTCGGGATCCCGCCAGTCTTGGGAGTTAGGCATGAAGCGGGGAAGTACTCCTTTTGGGAGAGTCAGAAACTCTTCCCCTGTCTCTTAAACCATCGTAATACCAAGGTGGTAGTTGAAAGACACAGTAGCTCTGTTTTCATGGTGGAAAGAGCCAGGGACAGAGATCTCCTTGGTTTAGGGCTTTTAAAAGCAGAACAGGATAAACAGGTTGATGGCAGTCCGTGGGAGGCAGGGGCCTGAGCCTGCCACCTCCTTGCTTCTACAATTGACATTTTCCTTTTCTCTCACTTCAAGCTGCTAAGAAAGAACCAGTATGGAGGGGGCACGTTTCCTCGACTCATTCTCCCCGCCCTGAACTCAGCAGGGCTCTGATTGGAGATCCCCGGGAGAAGCAGACCTCACCAGCCCCTACGTGCCCCAGATCCGGAGTCTGTACTGGGATCCGCACACCTCATATGTCTGGTGGGAAAACACGAAAACAAAGCAGCAGGTAGTTGGTCCACCGTCAAACATGGGACCAGTGTCCTGCACCGCCATTGTTGCTTAGAGGAAGTCCCTGTTCTCTGATGGGGGACTTGGACAATACAGCGCTAAACAAATGAACACAGTGTATTTTCAGGAAAGTGGGTAGAAAACTAAGTAGTGTAGTACTTTAGATGGTGTTTTCTTTTTATTTTTAATGTTTATTTATTTTTGAGAGAGACAGAGAGAGAGAGACAGCATGAGCAAGGAAGGATTAGAGAGAGAGGTAGCCATAGAATTCGAAGACAGGCTCCAGGCTCTGAGCTGCCAGCACAGAGCCCAACGCAGGGCTCGAACCCACAAACCGTGAGATCATGACCTGAGCCGAAGTTGGACGCTTAACCGACTGAGCCCCCCAGGTGCCCCTAGATGGTGTTTTCAAGGAAGCTGTCTCTAGGAAATGACATCTGAGAGGAGGCCTGAATGGAATAAAAGAATAGATTCTTAATTCCTAATGAATAGGAAGCCTTTCGCCGACATATAGGTGCTTCCTTTCACCCATTCAACTAAAAAAAACCCCTCCCCTGACCCCCCTAACCCCTAATTGAACTCTCTTCCCTAGAAATGGCCCTCCCGTGGTTCTGGGGTATGAGTAACCTAGAGCTATGACCTTGCTCCCTGTCTTCATATAAACCCATGTCTATGGTCCATAACTCCTACTACTGAGTTCAACATTCCTTACAATCTTGTAATCTCTCAAACTAAGGCCCTCCAAAACCTCAAGCCAGCTCTTACTCACGTTCACAGATGAAGCAGGAGGCCCCTTCCTGCATGCTGAGTTTCATCATAGGTCCTATATTATCTGGGAGAGAGGGCTGGCAGCCTAAAGCTGACCACAGCCACCAAGCCATCGACCTTGAAACTCACTGCAAGCCCTATTGACTAGAAACAGGAGGAGAGTGGGGCCTCCTGAGACCTCCTTCTTTTCCCAGAGTCCAGGCTGATGAGGCCAAGGTCTCCTCTGCTCCCCAAGCAGTGGTGATTGGGAAGTTCTTCCATGAACTTCATCCACTTTCACTCTTACATCACTTCTCCCATTGCCTTTCTGAGCCAGGCGGGAAGGGGCCGGTCTCACCCAGGCCAAGTTTCCCCCCAAACCTGCTTCTTCCTTTGGTGAGGAGTAGACCTGAGCGAGTCCTGGAGGAAAGAGAAGGGTGGGTGGAGGCCCTACCAGCCACTCCTCCTGCAGTGATGGAGCTCAGGGCCGGTGGGCATGTCACAGTCAGAAGGATGATGTAGACAAATTGGATAAAACTCAGGAAAGAGCAACACACCAAAAAAAAAAAAAAAAAAAAAAAAAGATGATGAAGAGGCTGGAGGGATTGAATGATGAGGAGAGATTAAAAGAACTAAATACGGACAGACTGGCTAAACGCCGTTTAAAAGCAGCGATCAGAACTGTCTGCTGGTATCTGAACACCAGCAGGGAAGAGGGGCCGCGCTAGCAGGTGTGGGGTCAGGCAGGGGGGAGGTGAGGTGGACTGAGGATAAATGAAGGAAAGTGTGAGTGGCAAACTGCTGGGTGGTGAAAGAGTCTCTATTAATGGAAGAGGTGGGGGTGGGGAAGACAGAAGGGTAGTGGGCATTCAACGTACAGATCTCCCTTGAAAATGTCTAGATGTCCCCAGTGATGTCCAGCGAACCGTGGGGGGACAGAGGGCACAGCTCAGGAGACCCTAGGTGTGTCACACGGCTGTGTCCTTCTCTAAACCTAAAGCGATGATGACGAGTCCCCTCGGACTTGGATCCAGGTCGGTCAGAGGCCACAAGGAGCAAGACCATCATTCAGAGCACTGGGACAACACAGAGATCAGACCATGTGACTGTCCGGCTGACACTGACCCTTTAAGCCCCTTTATGTTTTAAACTAAAATCCTGAACCAGAAATATTCCCCCTTCTTCAGAGAAAGAGGCAGCTGGTCAGCTTGACAGGCGGAAACTGCAGCTTTCTCGTTAATGTGCAATCCTGAAACGGTGATGTATGGCTGGTGATAGATCATGTTGGGTTTCCGGAGAGCAGGGAAGGCTAAAGCCGGAGCCTAATTCATGATGCATGAACGCATTGATCTTCCTGGCTCTGAAAATACAGTGTAATGAACCCCCGCTAACACATCATTTTTATTCCACTGCACCTCGCTAATATCTAATGATTTCACCTTCTACTGTGATCAAACATAATTGTATGGGAGTTTCAACTTTGTTCTTTGATACGGGAACACCGCTGCCCTGCACTATTTTGCTCTTTACTATTGGTAGAATAAGTCTGAAACTTACACGTGTTAAGATCCTATAGATGAGCTACCCTGTGGCCATTTGAGGGGCGCTGTGTGTTCACATGTGCATACATGTGTGTGTTTGAGCGGGTTTTGGTAAGCGTGAGAATGTGTTTTATGTGTATGTAGAACCAAAAGCTAACTGAAGGTCGGGAAGATATTCAGAAGCAGGTGCATCTGCCCTGGGATGGCTAAGCCCTTTCCCACCGACTGGCTCTCGGGAAATGGCAAATGCGTACTTAGAATGGAGATTACCTTGTAAATGTTATTGTTTGCGGAATCCCATCTGCTGATTGAAATCACTCTAATAATTTGTTTTGAAGTCCATGAGGCTCCTGCCAGCCTGTCCTCGACAGTATCATATCCCCTGTGCATCTCATGTTTCTTGGACGGACCTTTCATGGCACTATTCTGGTCTCCACTTTAAAAAGAGTTTTGGGGGGAAAATAATGCTAATTTTATAACTCTATCCATCTGGCCTGAAGGTGCATCCTTTCTGATGACGGAACAGGTATTTATAGGCATTCTGTGGATGAGGTGAACTGTCTGTTGCCAGCACTATACTTAGAGGCCCGGCACCAGGGGACGGGGCCACTGCTGACAGCCACGAGCTGCATGACCTTGGTGAAGTCACTGAACCAGTTACCTAACCTGGATCCCAGTTCCCTCCCGATAAAAGGAAATTCCAATGTTTTTCCTCATCTAAATGCAGACGGCTGAATCGGATGATTTTTTTAATGTCTCTTACAGCTCAAGGATTTATGGTCTCTGACAGCTTAACACCCTCTCTTGATGCCCTCCATCCTGAAACTTCCTTTCTTCCTTACATGATAGAGTCTGCACCCCTTAGAGACCCTCCTCTTCCCACATGTGAGCTGGATGTGAGCAAATCCTAACCCTCTTGGATCAAGACAGGGATTTGCACTTCTGCTGCCCCCCTAGTCTTGTTTTTAAAAAGAGGAATGATAAAACAAGACTGAAATAAGCAAAATAGCTACCCAATTATTTAAATTCTTTAAAGAATCTGTAGCAATATTAAGTTAATGCAAAACTCAGTATTCAAGGTCAAGCTCCCACACAGCTTAATAGGTAAAATTTTGACCTCTGTCCAGGCCTTTGATTTTGGCCTGTGTTCTGTTCCATGGGAAGCTGGTGGAAGGTTAATATATAAAAAGCTAGTATTCCAGAAAATACAGTCCAGAGCGTGTGATGTGGGTCAGGGTACAGTATCTGACTGCAGTCAATATGCACTTAAATGTTTGGATCATCTAAACCTCCACTTGGCACAAGGGATCTCCTTTCTTAGGAGCAGAAGAATTACTATTCCAGAGCTGACTGTGGGTCTTCTTGGCCCATTAGTGTTTCAAGGGAGATGCTAGTGAAAGGGGCAAGGGAGGTCCCCTGGGATGAATCGGCTGAAAAGTAAATAGTCTGGAGGGTACACAGCCTTGCCCCTAATTCCAACCACCACTGCTGAGAACAACTTGGCCCGATTCCTAATTATTGTCTCTCACTCACTGCCTCTGCAATGGGGGTAATTATTCAGATGTGTTAACAAGGTGCGTTGAGACCATTGGAAGAAAGGCAAGTATCATTGCTTATATTCCCAGACTTGACAGGACTAAGAGAGAAAAAGCTTTGAACTTAGAGCCACCCATTGTTTTGGCACCAAAACTGCAGGAGAATGGAAAATGTCATCTATTTATTTTCATCTTTGTGCTCCCAGGCCCTATTAATTCCCTGACTAGAATTGGGTTCAAATTCTTTATTTTAGTTTTCAATGAATCACAGACCATGGCTGGATCAGAGGTAGAATCTTTTTATTACTTTGCCAATTTCTTGAGAGACGTAAGGAATGAAAGTGGAAAAGAAGCAGATAGACCCCAAGAAGCTTGGGATCATGGCAAAGAACGGGGGCAGGAATGCAGAACTAGACTCAGGGTTGGAGGAGGGGAGCCATGTGGCTTCTGCTCTGGTGAGGAACAGACAGAGTGGCCAGATGGATACATACTGCACATACTACATGTAGATGCTGATAAGTACACTTCCAAGACGGTACCATGGGAAGACCTTCGGTTGGGATTTATGGGCAATGACCTAGATCAGAACAGTGTAGGTGGTGGGTGTTTTTGAAGGACGAGGGTAAACAAAAAGGACAGGTTGAGGACTTAAATTCTAAGTGCTCAGAAAGACACAAAAGGAATTTACTGGTCTTGCTCAGAGATTGACTACCAGAAAAAGCAATGGAAAGAGCCAGATGGGGCACCTGGGTGGTTCAATTGGCTGAGCGTCTGACTTCTGACTTCAGCTCAGATCGTGATCTCAGTCAAGAGATAGACTCTTGACTCTTCATCAGGCTCTGTGCTGAGCTTGGAGCCTGCTTCAGATTCTCTCTCTCCCTCTGCCCCTCCCCTGCTCATGCTCGCTCTCTCGCTTTCTCTCTCTCTCTGAAGAAAAAAAAAAGAAAAAGAAAGAAAGAAAAAGAAAAAAGAGAAAAGAAAGGGTCACCTGAGAGGCTCAGTCAGTTAAGCATCCGACTTCGACTCAGGTCATGATCTCCGGTTTGTGAGTTCAGGCCCCACGTTAGACTCCGTGCTGACAGCTCAGAGCCTGGAGCCTACTTCGGATTCTGTCTCCCTCTCTCTCAGCACCTCCCGTGCTCATGTTCTGTCTCTTTCTCTTTCTCTCAAAAATAAATAAACATCGAATAAAGGAAAGAAAAGAATAAAAGAACTAGGAAATCTCCTTGCATGAAAAATTTGCAAGTGTGACACCCTTTCCTGAATGGCTCCTACCTAGACACTTGGTGAGATTCCTTACAGGTCCAGAAGTAAATGACAGCAAGCTCTGGTTTATAAATCAGTGAATTCATCTGGTAGATTCCTCTTCGCCCACTCATTCATTATTTGGCTTTTTATGGTACTCTCATTGCACAGGAGTATTAAGTATGTTTTTAAAAAACACTTCAATGTTAATGCAAAGCCTGGGTGGGGGGGAGGGTGCCAAATACACGTCCAGTATTCTGAAGGCGTGATGTTTCCGCTAAAGGATTTGACCCCAGTAATCTAATTTGCTTTAAATTTGAAATGATCCCTCATTCCCTTATTATAAGGCTCCATGTCGTTGGCTCATAAAGATTACAATTTCTCTTCTTCCAATTGTAATAAATCCAATTGAAGCACCCTCCTGATTTGAAATTCGTCACAACACACACAGAGAGGGCACGGCTCCCCCGATGTGCCTCCTGGGGAGCACCTACTTGTCTCTTCTGCCCAAGAGGGAGACGATGCAGGGCTATAAAGTGAGTCTGTCTCCTTTCCCCGTCCTCTCCCCCACCCTCCAAACCTCAATATAATCTGTGAAAAGAATACTGTGTCTAAATTATAGCTGATTCCTCATTATCCGGCAGTAAAAAGGTTAGGCGAGCCAGAAAGCCAGACTGACTGCAGCTTCACATTTTATCTTTCCGCCTGGGAACAGTTCAGTTTCTCAAATCCATTTGAAAACACTTCAGCTCATTCCATCCAATCTTGGGATTTTAACCTTTTTTCTTCCTCTCTTTTCCTTTTTTTTTTTTTTCTAAACTGGCAGCTTAGAATTATAACTGACCAACCTACAGCCTGCATATCTGTCTATCTGTCTATCGATCAGTCATGGGTCTAGTGTCTTACAACAGAACTTGACTTTTGGATAACATTTGGTATTGATTCTGAGCTAAATTGGATGGATCTTTGAAGGACTTGGTTGTACTATTGAGGGTTTTTTGAGTGATAAATCATCATGATAATTACAGCACTTGGTATGAACTTAGTAATCCTAAGGCCTCTGGTGTCTGAAGATAATCATTTTGCCAACCAGGACGTATCCTGATGTAGATGGGAAATTTGAACTCTCAACTACCACAATTTGTTACATTAATTAATAGGAATGGAAAAAAGCCGGTCATTGTGATTGGGCCTGAAGATGCGGAGCAAGTCACCAAGAAGGCTCTAGAAAAACAGTAGCTGTCACCTGGACCACACGGTTAAGTTTACACTGTGCTGCCCGGGGCCAAGGGAACGAAGGGGAAGAACCAGATTTAAAGTTGTGGGGAGGACTGGAGGAGGGGAGAGGAGAGACGGAACCCCCGAGTGTTTCTCCACATTGGCTACGCATCCCCAACATCAGAGAAGCGTTTAATCCATTTTCCTTCCCAGAGATTCCAAGTGAGAAGAAAGTTCCTTCCTCCAGTGATGCCCCGGGTGGGGTCCAGGGAACGTTCCTTCCTCCAGCGATGCCCACCCAGGATTGAGAACCACTAACCAGACCAGCTGCCTTGTGAAGAGAACACGGTCTCGTGCGTCATTGCGTTTCCAGCAGCCAGCTTAGTTCCTGGCTCAGAGTAGATGCACATATGTGTATTTTAATGGCCGAGCAAATGACAGATTGTCAAACGAAGTGAATAGGCGTTTATTAAGTGTCCAGCAGCCGCAGGCACTCTGTCCTAGGAGCCTTCTCTGTCTAGTCTCCCCCCATCACTCCGACGGCTCCCAACGAAGGAGTTGTTACTTCTATTTCAAAACTGAGGCACCAAAGACTCAGGAAAGCTAAGTAATTTGCTCCAAGCTGGAGGCAGGAGCATAATCTGTAGTTAGGTATGGAAAAGAGGGGAGGGGCGCCTGGATGGCTCAGTCGGTTAAGCGTCTGACATCAGCTCTGATCATGATCTCACAGTTCGTGAGTTCAAGCCCTGCTCAGGCTCTGTGCTCTCAGCTCTCTGTGCTTCAGATTCTGTCTCTCTGCCTCTCTCTCTGTCTCTGTCTCTGTGCCCGTCCCTCATGCTCTCTCTCTCTCTCTTTCTCAAAATTAGAAAAAAAATAAAGATTAAAAAAAAACAAGGGAGGGAGGTGGCAGAGAGAGGGTCTGGGACAGTGACCTTCCCAGAATTTCTATAAAGAAAGATAGGGAAGGCAATATTTTGAGAGACAGCGTGTAGGCGCCCACGCACACATGAGTGGGGGAGGGGCAGAGAGTGGGACAGAGAGAATCCCAAGAAGGCTCCGAACCGTCAGCACGGAGCCGACACAGGGCTCGATCATGACCTGAGCTGAATTCAGCGTTTGGATGCTTAGCAGACTGAGCCACCGGGCGCCCCCCACCACACTGCTTTTACCTATGTGTTTCCTTGGAGGGCTCGGTGGGGCATCGGCGATGGGATTCGGGGAGCTCCCGCTCGCCCCTCCTACCCCGCTCCCAGCAGGCCACCGGGGCGGAGGGTCTGCGTTCCCAGTACACACTTGTCTTTAATGTCACAAGAGACAGAAGCTGTCCCAGGGCTCTAACTTCCCTCATTTCTCTCGTCTGCCAGCTAACACCTGGCATGTATGATAATGAAGAAAAGTTTTGATTCCCATAGTTAAATATGAAAGACTCGAACTAGAAACGTGATTGTGTATCACACCTTATTCACGCCGAAGTCCGTCTGCCAATAAGACGGGCTGACTGATAGCAGGCCCTTGCCTATTTCGAGAAGGAAAAGGAGGACAGAGAGGGCCTGACATTTGCCACTGAGGCGGAATAAAGGAATCTTCGTCTTTACAGATTTGCCTAGGATGAGCCCTATTTACATTCACTGGGGAAGAGACAAACAGAAGCTGTGCTCAGAGGTATTTTTGTCATGGGCAGCTGTGAATACACGCAGCTTTGCTTCAAATGATTTATGAAGGGTTTTTTGTTTGCTTTTAAAATGCGGAATAAAAGGACTCCATTCCCTGAGGCTTCATTAACCAAGGTACTCAGGTCCCCAAAGCTGCCGGCAGAATCTGCAAAGTGCTGAGATCACCTACACGGGGACCCGCATCTGGAGATCCAGAGGCTCAGCTCTGCCCCCAGCAGGTCGGGGGTCCTCTGGCAATCCCTTGGGTTCCTAGTACCTGAGCGGTAGGACCAGACATTGACACCTGTGCTCATGGACCATTTGTCAGGTGTCAGCGCAGGAAGCGCCTCTCCTGCATTGTCTCAGTCCTCACGATGACACCACAAAGTACACAGTCATCTTTTTCCATTTTAGAAAGGCGTCGTAGCTTGCTGTGGCTTGCCCAAAGTAGCACAGCTAGTAATGGGAAGACTGGGTGTTTGAACTAAGGCCTGTCCGACCTTAGAGTCCACTGTCTTAGACGCCTGGGTTCTGTTACTTCATGGGGAAGTCACGCGGCTGGAAAGAAATGATCAGAATGAATACACTTTGGACAGGTATATATACATGTATGTGTGTACATGTGTGTGCACACACACACACACACACATAGTGAGATTATTTATATATCCATTTAACACTGTCCCATGTAATCAAATTGGTTTTAATGTTATTTCATTCTAAAATAGGTATATTAATCCATTTCTTGACCCCAGTGCTCCTCTTTTCCTTTTTTTTTAAATGTTTTGTTTATCTTTAAGAGAGCGAGAAGGAGAAAAAGAGAGCAGGGGAGGGCAGAGAGAGAGGGAAACACAGAATCAGAAGCAGGCTTCAGGTTCTGAGCTATCAGCACAGAGCCTGACATGGGGCTTGAACTCATGAACCATGAGATCATGACCTGAGCAGAAGTCAGATGTTTAACTGACTGAGTCACTCAGGTGCCCGGACCCCAGTGGTTTTCAAAATGTGGCACCAGTTCAGCCTTGGCAGCATCTGGGAACTTGTTAGAAATGTAGATTCTAGAGCCTCACCCAAGGCTACTGAATCAGCCACTCTGAGTGGCTCAGTCGGTCAAGTCGGTCAGTCTGACTCTTGATCTCAGCTCGGGTCTGATCTCAGGATCTTGATCTCAGGGTTGTGAGTTCAAGCCAGACCTTGGGCCCCATGCTGGGCATGGAGCCTACTTAAAAAAGGATAAAGAAAAAAGGATCTTTGGGTGGGGGTCCAGTAATCTGTGTTTTAACAAGCCCTCCGGGTGATTCTTGATGTCTGTTTAAAACTGAGAGCCCCTGAGGGCCGTTAGGCTAACTCAGGAAGGGCATAGCCTCTGCCAATGACTCTAAAGGCACCAGACTTCAATACATTCATTCACTGGGCTCTTCCCTGCCCAGTGGAGAAACATACAGCTTGTCTCCTTGCATTTATTTTGTATTCTCATTCTGACCCTTACTGACTAAGAAAAAATTGTGAATTTGCCTTGAGGAAAGAGAGAATGAGGGTTATACTGAGGGTTAACATAAAGCCCTCGTGAAGGATAAAGGCGTGTTAAGAAAAACAGTCCAGGAAGCGAAGAATTACAGGTGAGTAGCTATTTTTTATGCTATGGAGGGCATGACAAGCATCACTTTCTCCTGGGACAACTGACCAACGGTTCGAGAAAGAGTAGTGGAAAGAAATTGGCTGAAGACCTGTCATGACATCAGTGATTTAGAGACAACCAGATAGCTCTAAGAAGGGTGCTAAAGAGGATACACATATGTGTGTGCAGAGCTGTGTGTGCACATCCGTATTATTTACCAGGTATTTGGCAATAAGAAAGGGACTTCAGGGTTAGACATATTTAGGTCTAGGTTCCTAACTGATTCGTAACTGCTCCAGCACTGACTACTGGTTACCTTGGGTAAACTACTTAATATCTCCAACCCACAGTTTTCTTGTCTGTCGATAAAGAAATACAGATGCACTTCGCATCAACCCCGGTGGGTTTCCGGTTACGTGTCCAACCAATTTGAATTATTATCATTTTTAATAGTCATAATAACAATATTAGTCTTGTTTCCTTAAGCTTGGGGGGGTTCTTAGAAAAGGTGAATTTTAGTTGAGTCCCAAGGAGTAAAGAGTGGTACCTAATAAGATCCGGTAACAGACGCCAGAAGTTTCTACCTGAGCTTGTTCATGGTTGATTACCGTTTTCTTTGTGAGAGGACACGTTTTACTCATTTCTTTTTCTCCTAATCTGTGGCTTGCTGAGCGCAGCTCCTCCTCCCCGACCCTTCACACAGTGTTGCCTTGACCTCTGGAGTCTCCATCTCTCTCCCTTTCAAAAGCTTTTCCTCAAATGTTTTGCCTCTACTCTTGCGTCTTCCGCTTTGGTTGTTCCCAATCACTTGGTCAGGAGGGTTGAACTGTCTCCTGGTTGTTTCGTTTTGTTCGGTCCCAGTTTGGAGGATGCTCTCGCTGGCATCCAGATGCATTGCTTCTGCAGGAAGCTATCCTCCGGAAGGTGCATTGTGCTTCCGCGGAAAACACGAGGCGCATTCTCCTCACGGCCCTTTGCCACTCGCTTGCTGCCCCTCCGTGCAGTTTGTCTGGCTCACTAGTACCGCCCACTGTATACTGTCAGTGCCTAATGAATGTTTGTGTGTGAACAGGCCATGTAGAAGTTTATGTTCTAAGAGAAAGTTAAGAAGAAAACAGAAGTCAGCCCCTGAAACTCCAAAGGGATTTGCAAAGATGGGCCACAGAAGACGGGTAAGGCAGCAAGTGGAAAGAGACGGGGCCTTTCTTGCTATTTTTTCTGACATCACAGAATATGAGCTGAAGAGGGGACAGTGCTGGAGTCAGAAGCCCTTGTCCGGGAAGCTCCCTGCAGAAGGCCTCACAGCCCGTATACCGGGAGGGACTTGGTATTGGCAGCTCCCCACGTGCAGTCCCCCTGGGGAAGAAGTGTTGCCACAGGGCACACCTCCCAGGCTGCGGAGGGAAGGCGGCAGCTCTCCGGTCTTCTGCCAGAGGTGTCTGGGCAGCTGGCATCTCCTCCCACCATGCTGTGTGCTTACCCGACTTCAAAGACCAGGGCAGCCATCAAAGGAAGGAAGAGGAAACAGAGACAAAATTAACTCCCTCCCTCCCCACGTCGGCCTCTCTTCTCTATTAGAAAGCCTTCTTCTCGGAAATGTTAACTAGCCGCACACGTGTCACCATCAGATATGTGTGTCTGCCCCAGGGGCAGGGGTGGGGGAGGGGCTTCTTTTCGGTCTGAGGCTGAGATTCGCTTGTCCCAGCGAGGCAGGGGCTAAGCCATAAAGGCCTGTTCCACAGGGTGACTCTCAGACCCAAATCCCTGGCAGGCTCCACCGCGAGAAGGCAACTCGTGTTGTGTTGTGTTGTGTTGTGTTGTGTTGTGTTTGAAACTAATGTCAGCATGTGAGTGTGTGCATTGGATTAAAAGCAGACAAAAGCGAAAGAAATCTACCTGTGTGCTAGTCGAAGCTTGTTACATTTCCTACCATGCTGGTTATCCTAGCCCGCCCCGAGCGCACCTGCCGATCAAGGGAAAGGAAAGGCCCTGAGAAAATAGGGCATCCTGGAAAGTGTATGGGCTCTGGTCCCCTAGTCTGTGAGCTTTATTTCACCTTTCTCAGCTGCAGTTTTCTCAGCCATTTCATCATAATGATACTCAGTCTTCGAAAGAATTAAATGAGATGCCTCAGGGGGAGTAACTGGCCCATGGTAACACTCAATAAACATTAGCGTCTGTATTAGTTTCTCCAGGCGGCTGTATCAAATCACCATTGAACTTAGAACAAGAGAAATGTATTCTTCCACAGTTCTGGAAGCCAGAAGTCCAAAATCGGTATCACTGGGCCCAGTTAAGGTGTTGGTGGAGCTGCAGAGCCTTCAGAAGTTCCCGGGAGAACCCGCTCCTTGCCTCTTCCCGCTTCCGGTTGATGCGGCTGGTCCTTGGCTTCCGGCAGCGTTACCGCAGTCTCCAAGACCGTCATCTCTAAGCCTCCCGTGTTCCATCTTCACATTGCCTCTTCTCTGTGGCTGTCGGATCCTCCTCTAGCTCAGTCTTACAAGGCTCATTGTGACTGCATTTAAGGCCCACCTGGATAATCTTCCATCTCAAGACCCTTGCTTAATTATGTCTGCAAAGACCACTTTCCCATTAAGGAACTTTCACAACTTGTGGAGACAGGACTTAGATATTTGGGGGGGCCATTATTCGGCCTGCCACCACGTCCTTCAGGCTTTTAAACGGCAGCAAAAAAGTGAGAAAAGAGCAGGAAGTTAGAAGAAGCCTTTTTTATACAAACTGAAGTTATTTGCAAATTTTGCATCCATTTTCCGGTTATTTTTCCCCTCAGTTTGGCAAGTCAGGGGAACGGCATCAATATTAGCAGGTATATCATGTGGATGTGTAAGTGTAGTAACGCTTTTTGAAATTTGGTTGTATTTATGGTCAATTATGTTACGTAAACTCTTTTAGTTTTACTTGCGTAAGGGACATAAACTGATTCTCGAAGTACCTATGTCTGTGCAATAAGGAATGATTTAACAGATTTTAATATATTTACCTAGCTTTCCCCCTCTACCTATTAGATGCTTCTCACATACTGCCTTGAGCTATTAGTTAACTTTTCACAGATCTTGCCTTTTTAACTCAATTATAAATTCTTTGAGACAAGAGATCATGTCTTGCACAGCTCTGTATCTTTCTTAGTGCCGAACATAGTATATTGGTCAATAAATATTTGCTTGACTGATTAATTTTAAAATACCCAGGGAAGCAATTGTAAAGGAAGATGAAGGCAGGTCCATTCAACATTTGAGCTTCGTGGAGAGAGATATTAGAAAAAACTATCTTAAACCTTGAGGGAAATATTGATGCTTCTCTCTTATTCCATACTTCTCAGCTCTGGTTAAAATTTGTATACCTTTGTCAAAATGCATTTTTTCACTGAAATAACTGACATACAATATCCTATTCATTTCAGGTGTACATCCTAGTGATTCGATATGTTTATACATTATAAAATGATCCTCACGGTAAGTCTGATTACCATCTGCAACCACACAAAGTTATTGTCATTTTATCGACCACATTCCCTATGCTTACATTGCCTCTCCATGATTTACTTTATAACTAGAAGCTTGTACTTCTTCATTGCCTTCACCTATTCCCATCCCTCCTCCTTCTTGTAATCAACAGGGTCTTTCCCATATCTGAGTCCCTTCCTATTTTGTTTGGTGTGTTCATTTTGGTTTTTAGATTCCACATGTGAGTGAAATCATATGATATTTGTCTTTCTCTGTCTGACTTTTTCCACTCAGCATAATACCCGCTGGGTGCATCCTTGTTGTCGAAAATGGCAAGATTTCATTCTTTTTTTTTTTTATAACTGGGTAATATTCCATCGTATACGCCTGCCACATCCTCTTTATCCATTTGTCTGTTGGACACTTCGGTTGCTTCCGCATCTTGACCATTGCAAATAATGCTATGATGAACGTAAGGCGCTTTTATCTCTTTGAATTGCCATTATTATTTTCTTTGGATAAATACCCAGAGGTGCAATTGCTGGGTCATATGGTAGTTCTAGTTTTAATTTTTTGAGGAATCTCCATACTGTTTTACCACAGTGGATGCACCAATTTACATTCCCATCGACAGTGCATGAGGGCTCCCTTTCTATACACCCTTGCCAACATTTTTTTTGTTTGTTTTTTGTGGGTTTTTTTTTTTTGTCTTTTTGATACTAGCCAATCTGACAGGTGTGAGGTGCTATCTCATTGTGATTTTGATTTGCATTTTCCTGATAATGAGTGATATTGAGTATCTTTTCATGTGTCTGTTGGCCATCTGTATGTCTCCTTTGAAGAAATGTCAACCCAAGTCTTCTCCCCATTTTTTTAATTGGGTTGTTTGGGTTTTTTTGTGTGTGTGTGTGTGTGTGTGTGTGTGTGTGTGTGTGTGTGTGTTTTGTTGTTATTAAGTCATATAAGTTCTTTATATATTTTGTGTAGTCACTGTTTATTGGAGTATGATTTGCAAATATCTTCTCCCACTCAGTAGGTTGCCTTTTTATTTTATTGATGGTTTCCAAAATGTATTTCAAATGTACCAAAGAAAAATAGTAATAAAGCATCTGGATATGGATTTTCTCTGTAGTACTCCTTTTACCAGCGAAGTAGTTTGACGATCTGGATCACCTCAGCAAAAATTTAAATAATGTCCCCTTAACCCTTTTTAGGTTCAAAATAAGTCTATTTCGATTTTTTCCTGCCAGAAGGGCCTTTGTATGATATGCTTAACCGTGGATATATGCTTTTATCCACTGATATCAGTGGGATATGCTTTTATCACTGATAAAAAGGAGAGCTTCTAAAGAAGAAGACCCTTTGCATGAAAAGCAAACTCGCACAATTCGGGCACATGGTGCCTCCTCTCCCCTCTTTCGCTTGTTCGCCTTAGTAAACAGACGTCAAGAGAATGGGCAACTAACCTTCGGGAAAATGAGAATTCCTTCAAGAGTAGAGGGTTTAACTGAAACATAAAATGTCTGAAAATGATACATTGTATGTTATTGGGGGGCTAGGGCCCTAAACATTCCTGTACATACCTCAAACAGAAAGACTATTTAGCAGTGAGTCAGGGGCCGTGGTAACAGTTTTCCTAATGTGGCTTCTAGGTTGTTGTTCCCGTGTCCTTTCAGTGATTCTGAGTTTGGGGCTTTGTGGTGGAAACATCAACGGTGACAGCGCTACCGTGTCCTTAAGGTTGAGCTTTTTCCAGGGAGAAGGTGAGTTTGCTCTTTCTTTTTCCATGTTTATTCGCAATGCCTTACAGAGCAGAGGAGCAATCTTTTGAAAATAATGAGAATATGGAATTGGCCGTTGTAACCTGATTCAGCAAACCAGTTCCATGTGGGTGATTTTTTAGCCTGCCTCTGAGAAACAGAAATGGGTAGATTGGAATCTCCCCAGACCCCAGATAATTGAGTTGAGCTACTGTTGTGTGTACTTGATGTTTGCGCATTAGCGGCAGCCCTCTTGCCCTCCGCAAAACAGATCTCTTTTCTCAATTATTCAAAATAAATAAATCAATGGTACAGTTAAAAAACAAGGAGGAAACACTAGAAAAGTCCTCCCCTCTGCTTCCATATGGAAAAGCACAGCCTAAACTTCAGTGATTTTAAAGACAAGTTAGTGAGGGCGGGGAGCCCATCTGTATGTTGCGGCAAATTAATTTTGAACATTTGAAGATAAAAAGGCTGAGTTCCTAGGAACTGGCTTTAAAAGTCACACTCCACAGCGATCCGAGATGTTCACTGACTAGGAGCTCCTCTGTTTATTCCAAATGCCCTTGTATCGCTGTTTTTGAGAGAATATGGCTCTTTGTAAAGGGCTGTCCACTGGGAAAAGAATCAGATAATGAAGAAGTGATGGTACCATGATGGGATGTCCTTGGTTCCTCAACAGGATTTCTTCTAAATCAAAAGACTGTTTTCTTAGCACAAGGCTTTTTATTTTTTTCTTTGTCATCTTCTTAACCGAACACATACTGAATAAAAGCCCCTGGATGAGCCACAATGCAAACCCAGAGGGTGGGAGAGATAATTTTGTAAATTGTAAATCAGAAAGCCTATTTGCAGTAGATGTTGGACATATGTCATGTACCCTGAATACAAGGGTGACAGTGGCCTTGTAAGTTTGAGAAGAAGGGACAGAGAACTTTAAGTATCAGGTATGATGTTTCCGGGGTCTCTGGAATGTTAGCTCCCTCTCGAGATCCTTTGGTAGCAGAACATGGACCCGTTGGCATTGGCTGGACTTGGAGGGCTGGGCAAGTGACTGAGGATCCTCCCTTACCTGGGCTTGTTTCACGCCCAGTCAAGAAAGGAATCAGATGAAGTCAGTTGGTGGCATCTAATGTGAAGACGGTCTTGTTTTACACATTGCCTCTGCAGGAGACTAATATGCCGTAGACCTTGTGATCTTGGACCTGGTATCCTTTCCTAAGTTTGGATTGGCTTCATGAGATTTTTCTCCTCCCCTGCATAAGCAAGCAAAACGTTCTCCTCAGGTTGGCTCTATGAACTGAGAAGCCAGGCAACTGACTTTGGTGGGAGGGCACGAGTGGATAGCACAGCAGACCAAGATCAGCCCATAGTCCCGTGGAGTAGCTCTTCATGAAGAGTAGGAGGCTCTAGGGTCCTGGTCTTCAATTCCTCTTCCTCATCCTCTGTGGTGAGCTGCGCTATCTACTTTCCCCGCTGGCAATGCTGTTTCTGGGCCAAAGCTGACACCAACAAGAGGAACACTTTGGATGAAAGATAAATAAAAATATTAGAAATCATAAGGGCTTTTGTTTTTGGTAATTGAAGTCGTGAACTGTACTAATTGCCTCTGAAACTATGTGCTATTTACTGTATTTTATTAACTGCCACGCAGGAGAGTGTGCCGCTCTGTGTATTGGCATCTTGTGGATATATTGAGATTTTTGCATAAATGTGTTATTCATCACAGACCAAGCCACATAAATAAAATATAGAGAGAGATATTAGTACTGTAACGAAAGTCTTAGAGAAATAGCTTAGCGAGTGACAATGCTGTCACCGAACATGAAAGACTGAAATTAAGCCTCGCTTTTCTTCAAAACATGGTCTTTAAACAAACTGAACTTCAGTTCTTTACAGTCTGGGGACAGGTGAAAGAAGATATTCAAAGCACTATGTGAGGTTCCTGCTAGCTGACAGAAGGGTATCCTGGGAGAGCTGAAACGATTCTTAAGAAAGAAAATAAATAAGTAACCTTATATAAATCTGCAAAAGAATAGAATGAATATTCCTCTTCTGGAACCCTTAGACAAACTTCTACATTTTCAAGAGTTAAATGGGATTTAGGCAGACGTTGACTTTAATGTGAGGTACGTTGCTAAACTACATGTGGTCCTTTTGGAAATTTAGGGTTAGGTGTTTGCTGTAAGTCGGACAATGGGTTGACTTAAGTTGAGAGTCTGGAGAATCAATAAACACGGGCCTGTTGGCCAACTAGATCTCTAGTTAGCCCTCTAACTTCTCTCTAAGTTTCCCTCTTCTCCCAGAAAGGGAGAGAAACAAATGGAGAATATCCAATTCAAAACACGGGTGAGGAATTGGAGGGTTATTTGAAAGCCTTAGGACAAACATGAACACTGGGTCGGGGCCGTCAGAGGACCCTGAGGACGGGCTTTTGAGACCCTTCTCCTAAAATTTACCCTGTTGGGGACTGCAAGATAGATTTTCAAGACGATTTCTATTCAGGACTTGTCCTGTTTACAACCGATATTACAAAAAGTTATATTACCATTGTCATCTTTTAGCAACACAAGTGATACAATCTCATATTCATAATATGGCTATTTTATATTTGCAGCCTTATGAAAATCTATAGATATCAATATCTGTTTTTTAATGGATCTCGCTGAAATCCCGCTGCCTGGGAAGTTGTGCTGTACGGCTATGGAATTATCGCCAACCTAGATCTGACAATTACGATATCATATCAGGAAAATATGACTTTTAAAGTGTGGGAAAAACTTTTCCAGCTTCATGACCAATCATATTGTAGTTCAAAAATAAAAACTAAGGTCTGTATGTGATAATTAGTTGAGTTGCCTGTGTCGCCACAATCCCTCCATCCAACCTAAGGCTGTCTGTCAGTGTCCATGAAATTGAATGTCAACAGAAAAACTCTAAAGCTGTTTCTTCCATATTAGAAAATCACAAGCAAATCACATCTTCCTGCCCTACTGGCAAGATAAGCAAAATTAGCACATGTCTTCTTCCTTGTTTTGTCAAACTTTAGTCAAACCATTTATACTCAGTGTGAGGCCAGCCACATACGGGTCCTCAGCATTTTATCTCGAATGGCAAGTCTTCATGGGTTTTATTTTATTTTTATTTTTAAAATTTTTTTAATGTTTATTTGGTTTTGAGAAAGAGAGAAAGAGAGCAACAGAGCAGGAGAGGGGCAGAGAGAAAGGGAGACACTGAATCTGAAACAGGCTTCAGGCTCTGAGCTGTCAGCACAGAGCTCAACGCAGGGCTCCAACCCACGTATCGCAGGATCATGACCTGAGCTGAAATCTGATGCTTCACCAACTGAGCCCCCAGGTGCCCCTTCAGAGTTTTTATGAAATGTATTTATTTGACCTCTTTGTAGCAATTGATGTGGTGAATCACCACCTCTTCCTTGTTGAGCTCCCTTTTTCTTCTGTCCCTATCATCATGTCCCTCCTTTTCAAATTCTACCAACTTCTTAAATAATTGGTGTTCATCACAGTTGTACTCCTGGCTTGTTTTCATTTTACTTTTTTATCTCTAGCTTGGCACCCATTTTTAGAAATCCTACTAATTCTTTTTTTTTATATAGTTTATTACCAAGTTGGTTTCCACATAACACCCAGTGCTCTTCCCCACAAGTGCCCCTCTCTATGACCATCACTCCCTTTCCCCTTCCCCCCTCCCTCTTCAGCCCTCAGTTTGTGTTCAGCATTCAAAAGTTTCTCATGATTTGCCTCCCTCCCTCTCCCCAACTCTCCCCCCCCCCTTTCCCTTCCCATGGTCTCCTATTAGGTTTCTCCTGTTAGACCTATGAGTGACAACACATGGTATGTGTCCTTCTCTGCTTGACTTATTTCGCTTAGCATGACCCCTCTAGGTCCATCCATTTTGCTACAAATGGCCAGATAGAAATTCTACTAATTCTTAAATGTTTGGGGTCTTCTTCCAAACAATTAGGTTGCTTCCCAGTTTTTCTTATTGCATGTTCAGGGAGCTAGTTTCTCAGATCTAGGGTTGAGGTTTGGTTAGGCTTAGGGTTATGGGTTATGGGTTATGGGTTAGGGTATACGCATGGCATTTTTCCTGGCTTATTTTTAAAAAGTCCTTGAATATCGTCTCTCTAGATGCCTGCCTTCCCTCCCTCTGCCCCCGAGTCCATGACTTCAACTCCTACATGCTCTTGACTCCTACTCCATTGCTTTTCAGATCAGTATTTTTAATGGTTTTTGAGTTCTAGGTCAGCATTTTTGATGGTTTATTGCCTGGTTGAATATTTCATAGACACTTCCAAGGTGAGCTCATCATCTTCTTCCCACTGCCCATTCAAGAAACAACAGTAAACACTCAGAATGATCCATTCCACACCCTGATGTCTGTCTTGGGTGAGTGGTACCAACATCTGCTGAAATTACAAACCTAGGAGTCATTTTAAGATTTTTCTTTAAATAATCTTTCTAGTATGTAATCCTGACCAGGAATTCTTACCAGTTGAATTGGTTCCCATTACCTATAGTCATGAACTGAAGCTTTTTAGCATGTCAGTCAAGGCATTCCCTGGTTGTACACTGTTTCCAGCTTTTCCTGTTGGCACTTGTCAGCCCAGGAACCAGTCCTTCTGTTGGTCATTTCCATATATACACCATGCTCTCCTAAGCTTCTGGGCCTTGCAAATGACCTTTCCCTTAGTCATACCTTCCCTCGCCCTCAATGGTTTCTCTGTCCATCCTGTGGAATCTTGCTTAACTTCCAAGACTCAGTTCATGAGCATTCTTCTGCTGGAATTTCCCCCCGACATACAGATTTCACACCTGCCCTTGGGGGTGGTTAGGTGCCTCCCTTCTCTGTTCACACAGGACTGCATGCACATATTATAAAAACATTTATCACATATAATATTTGTGGTATACATCTGTCTTCCCTAGTACACTCTGAGTTCCTTGCCAGTAGGTAGCGTCTCATTTTTTTAAATCTTTGTATTTCTAGGCCTTGACAATGACTGTTCTGGGGCACCTGGTGGCTCAGTCAGCTAAGTCTCCAACTTTAGCTCTGGTCCAGATCTCATAGTTTGTGAGCTCCAGCCCTGGATCCAGCCAGCTCTGCGATGACAATGCAGGGCCTGCTTCGGATCCTCTGTCTCCCGCTCTCTGCCCCCGCTCAGCCTGTGCGCTCTCTCTCAAAAATAAACATTAAAAATTAAAAAAAAGACAATGTTCCATTGGGGTCCTCTATACATTTTTTCTTTTATTCAGTATATATCTGGATCCACCACTGATACCCAGATATATTCTTAGATATCTGATTGCAACTGTGACTTGGGTCTCCAAGGCAAATTTCCCTTCCACTTGCATTGGGGATGCTCCTTGATCTGGTTTATGTGGAGTTCATATGTTAGCACTACTCTTTCCTTCGAATTGCTATTCTCCTCTCGATATGCAGAAGTTTACTGTCAACTCTATGATTCTAGAAGAACAAACCTGTGGGTAAAGTGGTTAATTACTCACTTAGGAGTATGGATTTAGTTGGCTTTATATTTCATAAAGATTCATAGACCGACGCCCCCAGAGATGAGCTGCTTAGTCTTAATCTAAGTACAGATGAGCTACTGACTAGATAGACCGAGAATCCATCCAGTCCTATATTCTAACATTACTTTAATTTATGGAAGACTTTCTATTAAAAACTGACATCTATCGTAATTTTAATATACCTTTTGACAATGGAAGGTGAGGCTTAGGGATTATTTTAGTCTGCTCTGGATGTATAACAAAATACCAGAGACCGGGGGGCTTAAATAACAGACATTTATTTTCTCAGAGTTCTGGAGGCTGGAAGTTCAAGGTCAGGGTGCCCGTATTGTTAGGTTCTGGTAAGAGCCCTCTTCTTGGCTTGCAGGAAGCTAGCTGCCTTTCCTTCGTGCCTGCATGTGGAGTGTGCCTGCTCTGGTGTGGATTCCTAAAACATAAGGAAGGGATTCCTCTGACCCAAACCTCATCTAGACCTAATTACCTTCCAAAGGCCCCGCCTCCAAATATTATCATAGTAAAGGGTAGGGTTCCAACATTTGAACTTGGCCTGGAGGTGGAGGGAATGAGGGAACAGACGCAAAAACATTCAGTCCATAAACTGATTAGACCACTTTCCTGCGGACGCTCAAATAACCCAGTAGCAGGGTGAATGCTGACTTCAAACATTGTTTTATTTTTCCTCATAATTTGTCTTTATTGCTTCGTATACATGGAAACTCGAACAATTAGCATTTTAAAAAGCAAAATGTTACTAGTTCTCATTGATTCTTCCATAGCACATGAATCTCCCTTTACTGTTTATTTTTCATATATGTTTTTCCATATTTCTCAACTGTTTTAGTGACGGCAAACGAGATCGGCTCTCTCTACCTCTCTCTCTTTAAGATTTTCTCAGGAAAAAAAAAAAAGGACTAGGCTCTCGGTGCTCCTGGCAATTTTATTCTAACACAAGAAGTCCCCAGATTGTAATTCTGATAAGTATTTCAGTTCTTTCTTGAAAAATTAAATTCACAAAACAATTGATTATCAGTTATAAATGGCAAAAACACCATCTGGCTTTCAAAATTGGTTAAATCCATGTAGCAAGGGGAAAAAAATGTTGGAACTTGGAGTTGGCGAGGAGTTCTGGTCCACGAAGCAGAAAATGACGAGTTTTACTATGAGAAAGCCAGAGTAGTCATAACTTCTACTTAGCGGCTGTGGGAATTTGATACGTTCTTCACATGTTCCATATGTTAAATCGCTTGGCGAGATCTTCAGTGTGAAAGAGCTGAGGGCGGGAGAGGAGTGTGGCTAGTGTTTAGGGTAGCAACAGCCTCATCCTGAATTTCCAGCTCTGATTCTTTCCAGTGGACCAGTGCTGAAGATGTCCGATGACCCAAGAAGTTGGACGTGCAAGTGCCTTAAACTTGCGATGCAGGTGGCGTTTTTTTGGGTGGAATTTCTAAAGCTATTTGCATTCTTCTGGTGAGGTAAGTCACACCGCATTAGCATTTCCTACAGAAATGTCCCATACTGTTCTTTGCCAATTGGAAATTTGAGTAGGTGTTCATTTGATGTGCCAAGAGAATGAAGGGAGATGAAAACATGGCACATCTTCCAATGTCCCCATACTGTGTTCCTAGTGTGGGAGGCTTGGGGCCTAGCTAGAGTCTCTTGGAGATTCAGCCTCATAAGGAATGCTTTTCCTTAGGAGTGTAATGCAATCTTGTTATTTAAAAAAAATGCTTCTCAGTTGCTGGCATATTTTTGCCTTATGTTAAAAATGTAGCTATCCTATGCTTATTATTCATGCATTGTGATGTGATGTTTATTCATTCACTTAACAAATATTTATTGAGGCACGGTATAGCATAGTGGTGCATTGCACATGCTCTGTCTGCACCTTAGACATTTTGACCTTGGGGCAATTGCTCAATCTTTCTAACTATGTTCAAAAAATAGAAAATGGGAGAAAATAGTATGTGCCATGGGGATGGTTCCAAGTATTAAATGAGATTATGTATGCAAACTCCTTAATAAAAACTCATTAATTTCAAGAGTAGTAGTAATAAAAACAATAATGGCAAATACAAATACTACTCTGAGCTAGGGGGCTAGAGTTCCTGGCATAAAGGACCGCACTTTATAATTTACACATCACTTTATAATTTACATATAGCCTCACTTTTTTTATCCTGATTTCGGTGGGACCCTGCTAGGCCTTCGGTCTGTTCAGATGGCTGTACTTCTGGAAGCGGTAAGAAGAGGTAGGACTTGCAGACTGGGCATGATCCCGGTGACCGGGCGGTGATGGTGTCCTGCCTCTGGCAGCACTGTTTGTCTGCTGGCTTTCCTCACTTCCAGAGAACCGCCTGCAGTTCATGCGTCGGGGCCTGTAACTACAGAGCAGCATAGACAGGCTGTGAAGACAGGGCAGTCTTGAAATTAGTTTATGCATAATGGATAATGGGAGGCTGTTTTTAAGTGTAACTCATTTGGTGGGTTGGCAGATCTTGACTTCCTTTTTGATATGTAATATTTATTTATTTATTATTATTATTATTATTATTATTATTATTTTTTTAGCGACATGAGGACAGAGGGCCGGGCAAGTCATTTTCGGGCAGCTCCTCTGGACTACAGCTCAGACTTAGCAATTTACATTCAGTAATCTCTTGGTCATTTAGCCACAGATAATTTGTCATGGTTTGTTTTAGCTGTTGTGATATTGATATTTATTATGCAAATTGTATTTCCTACATCTTATTGTTCTGCATTCTATGAATACTTAAATTATTATAAACCTTTACCCTTAATATGGCTCGTCCTTCAATTTGATGCTTGAGCAACAGAGGGTCAGAGCGCATACAATCTTCCAGAGGGGAAGAAAATAAGTAATTAAAAAGCAGACAAACAAGAGAGCCGGCTGCCTGGTGGAAAAGAAAGCAGAGGCAATTTCGGGGAGAGAGAGCGAGTCCGGAGAAGCAAATCCTTTCAGCCGGGAGAGCCTCTCCCAGAGACAAGGGAAGCTCGGAGCACCTGTTGGTCCCCAGCCGCCTTAGCAGGGACTGGGGGTGTAGAGAAGGAGGGAGTGGGTTTGAGCCCCGACGGAGGAAGATGGCAGACCCTAGCCTCACAACCCCCGCCTCCGCCCTCCACCCCGAAGCCTTGACAGAGAAGGTTTTTTTTTTTGTTGAATGTGTATAATCGTAAATATATATTATTACATATTTGTGAAATGTATTAAATACGCATATATATAAAAGCCAGGAAGGAGACCTTCAGCAAGCCGGGGAGCCTGGGCCGACCCTCCTCGATCCACCTTTCCTGAAAACCTACCGCAAAGATACCGACTCGAAAATCCCAGAGCCTGACTCGGGCTCATTTCTCCCAACTATGCCCAAGCCTACCGCTAGGCTGCTGAGCGGGCTCCCCCGCTCCGCCGGACGTGCAAAGCACGCATGCACTTCTCCCAGATTGTTTTGTCAATCCGGGGACCTGCATTCTCACTCTCCACTCCCGAACAGCCCCCGTTTCCCAAAGATCTATTCCTTCGGTGCAAGGTGAGTGGCGGAAATCCGCAACGTGTGGTTTCCAGGCCAGATGCGCTCGCTGTACCCGGCAGGGGAGCCTCCCAGGGAGATTCTCCGGTAGTCGGTCGGCTAAGCGATTGCTGTATACATTCCTAATATAGGTGTACGGGAAGCGAGACCCGCCCCCTGGAGCCCGAGCCCCCACGCGCCAGGCGCCCAGGAGAACACTTTTTCCTTGATCCCGGGGAAGCGAAAACGAATTTTAACATAAACATATTTGCATACGCCCCTCCCCCTGGCCCCGCCCCTAGGTGGCGCGGGCGCGCCGCCGAACGCCAGCGCCAGGGGGCGGGGTGGGGGAGGGGCCCAGTCCTCCGAGAGCCGGGTTGGGCTAGCGGCGCTGCGATTGGTAGGTCCGGACTCCGCCCCCAGTGCATGTCATTAGCATCTCATTAGTTGTCCGTTCGGGCTCCGAAGGAAGCCACCGCCGCCAGTCTGAGGCAGGTGCCCGACATGGCGAGTGCTGTGCTGCCGAGCGGATCCCAGTGTGCGGCGGCGGTGGCGGCGGTGGCGGCGGCGGCGGCGCCTCCCGGGCTCCGACTCCGGCTTCTGCTGTTGCTCCTCTCCGCCGCGGCACTGATCCCCACAGGTAGGTGTGGGCACCGGCCGGTTGGCCCTCTAAATCTCCTAAGGCACCCCAGTAGCCATAGCCGTGGAAGGGGGAAACGTTTCCATGACAACCTTCCCCCACTTCCTAAATCCGAATCGGAGGGACTGTGGAGTGGAAAGTCAGGGCTGAGATGGAAGGGGCAGAGGGGGTCGGTGAGCCCCTTCTCCCTTGCCCAGCTGGCTGGGAATTGGAGCCCTCAGGGATGGCTGCACCCACACCTTTTCTCCCCGGCTTGGCGCGGGGTGCGGAGTGGAGTGAGGGTGGGGGGCCCGGGGGCTAGAGAATGGGGGAGAAGGGGATGGATGGAAGGCATCCCCCAACCTTCCGGACCCTCCCAAACTCGTTGTTGTCTCCGTAACTTGCAGGTCCTCCGTCCCAGGGCTGCCCATTCGCCCCCACCTCTCCAGCGGGCCCCCTAATTCTCTGTCCCCTCAACCTCCCCATGGCTGACTAGCAGCCTCCTCCAGCGTGATTCCTCACCGATCTACAGGACAGCCCCAGACTTGTCCGGTTGCTCCTGCTCTCCCCGCGCTCTGCCTTTCTCCCCCGTCCTCCGAACCGCGCGCCCCTCGTGTCTCCCTCCAGCCGGATCGCGGCCCTCCGCGCCCCCTCCCGCCGCCCGGCTGCGGGGCTCCCGGGCCCGGCTCCAGGCAGGGAAAGTTCCTCAGGCCCGGCCCCGTGGGGGTGGGGGGGGGCGGTTGCTGTCGCCGCCTCTGCGGGAAGGAGCTGGGAGCCCGCAGCCCGCCTGGCCCACGGCGTCCGCGCCGCGAGTGGGGACGCCGGGTTCCCAGGCTGCCCGTCCTTTCCGGCAGCCCTGGGGTGGTGGAGGGAGGTTCGCGGCCTCTGCGGCCAGGCGGGCACCCTGCGGGCCTCCGGGCGCCCCCTGGGTGCGGAGCCGTCTTGGGAATTTGCCCAGGGGCGGCTCAGCACGCCCGGCGCCTTCGCCGAGGACGCCGAGCACTCGGCAGGAGCACGATGTGCGGCTGCCCGTG